>NW_016690408.1:76768-111325 GCF_001604755.1 Lepidothrix coronata | reverse complement strand
CCACGTGTCACCAAAAAACCCAGCACCGTGATCAGCTGCACCAAATCTGTCCTCCGGTGGTCACAGAGCATTTCTAAAACCCTTGCTCGTAACTTCTTATACTTTGTCCCTACGTGTCTTTTAAAAATCTGACTTTATGGAGCTAATTTTATAAAATCTACAAGGATGGCATTAAGGTGAAGCTGATCCTTTTAGGAACATTTCTTCCTAATCTTCTGAATAATCTGCCTTTATGACCACAGTAAGAATCCATTCAATCTTTCTCCAGCTGCAAAGCTCACCTAGGAAATTTTTGCCTCAGCTTTTTAACTGAAGGAGTAGATTTGGATATTAACTCCAACCCAAATGATTTCCCAGCTGAAGTGGATGAGCAGCTCCAAGTGCAGCCACCTCTGATTCACCACTTCGACCCAGATGTCCCTCAAACACCATCTTTCTTAGTTATACACTGTGGTCCAGCCCAGCCCGTTTCTACCTGAGCTGAGCCTTGTGAAGAAATGAAAATTAAGCTGAATTTTGGAGAAGGATAATATGAAGTACCCAGCAGTAAAATTAGATCAGGCACCACACTAAGTCAGGAAGAGCAGCTGAATAACTGGATTGCAAAAACAATGACATTGTTCCAGAACAGAGAAGGGTTGGTTTGCCACAATTTTTCACTTTTTTTCTCCCATGAATTTTCAGTATTTTGGATGCATTTGCACATTAAAAAAATTCAAACTCAAGAATTGACGTGAGATTTTTCCTTTGGCATTTTAAGAGTAAGAGAATTGTCACTCTCACTTGTGCATAGCCCCAACTGTGCTTTAATAGCCAGCATTGTGAATAAGGGAGAATAGGCAAAACGTGAGTTTTATGCTTACAAGCAAATTACATTATAGATGAAAAGTTTTTCTGTGCTCAAAATCATGCTAAAATTGAGTTTAAAAATTGGATTCTCAATTTAAGCTTCCTCTGTTTTTTCAAGACACCCAGAAATATAGACTGTATTAGGAGTAGATATTTCCATTCTCTGACAGAACCAGAAGATTTTAATACGAAAATTTAAAAAAAACCAATGTGAGTTAAACTGGTTAAAAGTAGGCATGGTTAAATTAGCCCTGATTTAACACTCTGGCTTTGCACAGTCTTATCTAAAAACCAGTCAAAATACATAGTTATTAATATTTCAGCTTAATTTTGGCTTGTCAGGTGACAGATTCCAGAAGACACAAGTACCTGCTCAGAAGATAAAGACTCAGACCCCACAAAGATGACTCTCCAAATTCCACCCAGCTCTCATTATCCGTGCTCTCCATGTCCCTCTCCCTTCGAAGCTGAGAATACCAATGAGCTCTAATGGTTTGGAAGAATTATTCAGCCTGTTTGGTAAAACTGCCTGCAAGCCACAAAAAGGCTGTGACAAAGTTTTCTAATTAAACAGTTTCATTAAGCAGCAGAACACACCTTTGTAAATCCCAAAGCTGCCAGCTCAGAGCTGATCCTCCTCCCACTGAACTCCAGAGGAGCAGGATCCCTGTATTTACATTTCCCCCTGTTTGGGAGATTGTAGGAATCAATAAGCAAAAGTTATTCTAAGTCTCAAAAAACATGCATTCTCTTTGGGATTCTCTGGGCAAATTACTTATTGATTTTCCTCAGCACATGCTGCTGATTTTCACAGGTCTCGGGTTGTTTGGGGTTTCTTCAGGCACCGTGTCATGTAATCATAAAAACTCTCCTCTGATATTATGGATATCACTCAGATTTCTGCTGTGTCAGAGCCAATATGAACAGGCTGTCTCAGAACACCAGGGTTATAAGGTTAGTGGAATTCCAAGGCATGTGACAATTCCCTCAGGAGAAGAGCCCAGACACCAATCCAACGGAGAGGGACAGAGCCGGGATGTGAAGGCAGGGGTGGGAGGGAGGAAGGTGAGGCTCCAGGTTGGTCAAGTGTTTTATTGTCCATCCCAAGTACAGAGAGAGGGCTGCAATGTAGTTGTACAATCACAGAATATTCTAAGTTGGAAGGGACCCAAAAGGATCATGGCCTGTCACAGGACACCCCAAAAATCCCACCCTGTCCCTCAGAGAGTTTTGTCCAAACACTCCTGGAGCTCTGGCAGCCTTGGGGCCATGACCATTCCCTGAGGAGCCTGGTCAGTGCCAACCACCCTCTGGGGGAAGAACCTTTCCCTGAGATCCAACCTGACCCTTCCCTGGCACAGGTCCCACTCCCTGGGGTCTTCCCCCCACCTCAGTCCCTGGAGAAGGGCTCGGAGGGCTGGCTGTGCATGCATGAAGAAAATATCGAGTTTACATAAAAGGCTGCACCAGATGAACTGTGAAAGGAAGCAGAGCAGGCCCACTGCACCATCATCCCACTGCACCACCATCCCAAACACCACCATCCCACACACCACCATCCCACACACCACCATCCCACACACCACCATCCCTTACACCAGCATCCCATACACCACTATCCCACTACATCACCATCCCACTACACCACCATCCCTTACACCATCATCCCACACACCACCATCCCACCCACCATCATCCCATACACCACCACCCCATACACCACCATCCCAAACACCACCATCCCATACACCACCAGCCCATACGCCATTATCCCACACACCACCAGCCCATACACCATTATCCCACACACCACCAGCCCATACACCACCATCACAAACACCACCATCCCACACACCACCATCCCACACACCACCATCCCTTACACCAGCATCCCATATACCACTATCCCACTACACCACCATCCCACTACACCACCATCCCTTACACCATCATCCCACACACCACCATCCCACACACCATCATCCCATACACCACCACCCCATACACCACCATCCCACACACCATCATCCCATACACCACCACCCCATACACCACCATCCCAAACACCACGATCCCATACACCACCACCCCATACACCACCATCCCAAACACCACCATCCCACACACCACCATCCCATACACCATTATCCCATACACCATCATCCCACACACCATCTCGGGACAAGGCTCGAGCCAGAACTGCTGGAATGCCCCAGAGAAGTGTCCACATTCTGATCTCAACCAAAGCCGAAAGGATTTTCAAAACCCCACATTTTTGAGAAAGTTGACTCCCACCAAAGCGTCCTGCTCGTTTTTTTAGAGGTGAAAGGCCAAAATTCCTGTGGTGTGAGGCAGGAAAGCCCCGAGGCTTTCCCTGAGGATGCAGGTCCTGGGCAATTCCCCATCCCTTCAGGAGCAAAGCCCCGGAGCCCTCAGGCCCTCCCTTCTGCCCGTCCCTAACAACTGCAGAGCTGTCTGGGACAATTGTCACCCACACCGACAAACTGTCATCCTGTATTCCAAAGACGTGTCACGTGTCTCCATCCAGCCCTTTGACAAGCCCAAGGAAAGCCCTTGGAAAGACTGTCATCAGGGAATTGTACATGAAATAATGTAGTGAGAATGAGAATCACAGTCTGGGAGCCTTGAGCGCTCTAATTAACCTTCCAGGAGAGAGTCTCCTTTTCTCCCTGTGTTCAGAACGAATGGGAACGGCACACAGGTCAGTGGCACTGTCCCCACCAGGCAGGAAAATCTCTGTGACTGGGAAAGAATTTTAAGGCTGTAATGGAGTGGATGTAACAGTTTGCAAGAAAGCCTGTGTGCCAGTGAGAGCAGGATCCATTTTATCAGTGTTGCAACTTTCCCCTCCCATTCTTCCAAGTTATGCAAAATGCCTATTTTAATTTTCCATAATTCTTCCATGAGGGAAATCTGCCAAGTTTTTGCCGGCAAGGAGATTTGGCCACGTTTAAGGAGATTTTTTTCACCTTCCTGATCTAAGAGGACAGGAAAAAGACATTTTTTTTCCCATATTAACAACCCTCCAGCAACTGTCTGTCCGCTCTCTGCAGATTTCTTCATCTAGAGAGACCTGTCACACGAGGAGAGTTAATGCAGCAGACAGAGACAAGCTGCAGCGACCCACACACTCACACATATAAATAATATAGAATATGAGATGTTTGTGTGAGCGCAGAGATTTCTGGAGGGCACTTTAATATTTTGTTTGCATCTAAAAGTAAATACAGCTCCTTAAAGAGCTGCCTCAAGGTCCCCAGCTGTCCGTAAATATAAAGAGAAAGTGACATTTGCTTCCAAACAGCCAGTAAATTATATATCCAGAACAGAAATCCAGCAGCTCTGCTCGCATTTGTGCTGCAGTGAAAACTGCAGCCAGAGCTGAGACCTTCTCTGCACCTTGAGGAGCAGGAGGAAGCAGTCCCAGGAGTGATGTGGGAGGCAGGGACTGACCCCACAACACCTTCCCACCGGGGTCTGAACTCCAAATCCAAAGGGACACCGAGCACCCCACATTGTCTGCTGCTACCAGGCCCTTCCCAGGGGTCCCATGGACCCTCCTAATCCCTCAAAACCCTCTTAGACCTCTCTCAGCCCTACTCCACGCACCCTTCAAGGGGATCTATCTCATCATTATTAAGCTAAAATTTTCCCTGGGCTGCTGAGAAGCCTTGCATGACTCCTTCTGGGTTTCTAGGTGTTAGGGTGGAGGTTGTGGGTTTTTTTGGCTTATTGCTTGTTCTTTTAATGAGTTTAAGTGGTCTGAAGGGAACCTCATTTACAGGTTTGCTTTTCATTCCTTGGATTCCTTAGGAATCATGGAATCCCAGAACAGTTTGGGTTGGAAGGGGCCTTAAAGCCCATCTTGTTCCATCCCCTGCCATGGGCAGGGACACCTTCCACTATTCCAGGTTTCTCAGAGCCTCACACACCTGAACACTGTTTTTTTCCAGCTGCAGCAGCTGTTATATATAAAACAAGATATAAAGCTTGCCTGTCCTTACTCTGAAGATATTAAAACAAACTCATTTTGAGTGGGCTGACTTGTCAAACTATCTAGATCGTTCCCAAGCCTCCTCATTATTTACCACTTCATCAGCCCTCTGTCAGCCCTGTGCTTTATCTGTATTGAGTCTGCACTGCTACTAGATAAAAATATTCAATAGCTTCTGCCTACTCCTAATCCATGCAGACCTCAGTTTTGGGGAGAAAAAAATAAGAAAAAAAAAAAAAATCTCATGGTTTTGCTGCAGTAACTTCAGCTGTGTCAGTCACTTTGCAATCCAGTTAATGTGAACTTGCCTGACAGGATATCACTTGTTCTTATACAGAATGTCAAGCAGACCTGGTTAAATGCCTTAAAAAAGTCTACTGGACTAAGTATATCAAGCTCACCACTTCCTTTACCACCTAAATGTGTAATCTCATCCTGATTAAACAAGCTGGCAAGAGCCTGTTTCCATAAAAACCACGCTCGTGTTCCTTCTATTCCCGTCCCTTCATTCCCTATTAATTGAATACCAGATTAGATCCACCACTGATGTCATCCTAACCAAGCTGGAGATGTTCAGATGACATTTGAACTTTCATGGGGAGGGTTGTTCTTTCTAAATATTTAATTATGTTGCCATTTCTGAGTCACTATTAGAGATTTTATCCCCTTCATCTCCCACTGGGCCTGTAACACTCCAAAGGTTTTGTCTTCCAAGGTTACACAAGAAAACCCTTTTGCCAGGTGAGGTTATCTCTCAGTGTTTTTTATATTCCACATCATACTCCCAGCTAATTTCCTTTTTTGTCCCTTTTTGTGTTGCTTTTTTTTACCTTTTCTAACTTTTTCCTTGACTTCTCCCCTGAACACTCCTTTTCCCCAATTGCTGCACTGTGGCATTTCGGTGGGAAGGCCCTCCAAGCTCAAACTTCATTCACATTTTCATCTTTCAAAATTTTCCTTCAACTTATTTTTACCTTTTAACTTCTTTCCCTTTAAGAAATCCACCTCTCTTTAAGCACTAAGTACACCCTGACTGCCTCCTGCCTGTGTCAGCTGCGCTCCAGCCACACTCAGTGATCCTTAAGCAACCAACAACTCCCATTTTCACAACTGATTTGCCTCCATTCCTCATAAAAAGGTCCAAAATTGAGGTGCATTGTGGAAGACACAACAACCTGTGTGTCAGACAACTATCACTGACTCTCTGAGAAGACTGCAGGAGACAACCAACAAGTCCCCCAGCTTAAAGAAGACTTTTCTGCCATGGAATAAATTTACATCATTCTTCAGTGCAGCAGTGACAGACACTGAGCTGGGTTGTCCACAGGACTGAACCTGAAAGCCTTGTGGCCTTGGGAGAGGCAGAGGGCTTGAGCCTCTCCTATTCCTGGGATTATCCCCTTGGGACAAACTCTTGCCAATGTGTTTTGGACAACGAGGCACTGCTGGGGTTGAACATGGAAAACCCTGGCCCATCAACCCACCCCATTTTCCTAAGGAAGACAAGGAAAAAGAAAGGAAAAAGCTTAAGTCGGGAACTCTGCATGCTGAAGATCACCCTGAAGTCCACTGTTCCTTGTCCCAGCTCAGATGGGATCCATGTGCCTTCATAAACCCAAATCAACCATTCCTGCAGATGGCACCTCATTGATTTGAGATAAACTCCCAAACTCTTACTGCAGTCAACACATGGAGAGAGTCTAAAGAGACTTCCATCCTGCCTCTCACAGCAAACTTCTCGAGGTGTCTCTGACTCTTATGATGGCTCCAAGGAACAGAGAAACCTTTGAAATAACAGAAAAAGAGCAAGGTAAAAAACAGGCAATTGAATGTGTGATTTTCCCAGAACATGCTGCACTCAGCAGTGCTGTCACACCAAAAAGTGGTGAATTTGGTGAAGCTGTGGAATGGCATTTGGCCCTACCTGTGTCACCAGCTCCAGTGAGAGCCTCACATTGGGACTGTCTTCTTCTGGGAGCTCTGGTGCTACAGCCAGGGACAGCTCCCTGTTTGCAGAACCCCCTTCTCTCTGTGCAACCAACAATCCCTTGAGCACTTTGTTTATTTTACTGCAAAACCCATTGTCTAGAATGTGGGGCAGAGGAGTTCACACCTCTCTCTCCACCTTCCTCTCCTCCACTCATGACCCCGTAAGAACATCTGTGGCAGAGGGCAAGCCCACCCGCCCCGGAGTTTGCTAAATTAGGCTGATATCTTGAAAATGGTTGTAAGCTTTTCCCCTTTTCCTCTTTATCTGTCACTGCAGAGACAGCCTGGGAGACCAGATTTCATTCCTGAAGCTGGCCAGCAGTAAGTTTTGCCCTGAACTATATTTATTTTTGTGTTTCCAAAAGTTTCCAGTCAGAGTATCAAGTTTAGTTCTTATCAGATAATTACACAGCACTTGCCTCCTGAGGCAATTTTAAATCAATCTCAGGAAAGGCAGTAACTATACACTGTAGATAATTATAGTCCATTAAAGTACCTTAAGATTAGATTCAGAGATCACTAATCACACAAGGTCATAAATGCACTGCACCTTTCTGTGGTGGTGTCTGAATTTTGAGATGCAGCCCTTTCTCAGGAAAAAAAAATATTTTCTAGGGTTTTTTTACCGAGCAAAATATCAGAGGCAAACAGCAAACTAATTAAAAACATGCTCAATTTTTTGCCCTTGGAGTTATTTCAGTTCTCACCAGTCAGTCACGGAGAGAAAATCAAGCATAAAGCAAGACTGTCATTTTAAAGATACTCTTGACAAAACATGTCATATTTTATATTTAAAATAATGTCTAACCAAACGCCTTCCTGCCTTCAGGAAAATGGCTCCTCTGCTTGCTGGGAGAGATGTGTGAAGTGTGCCTGACAAGGGTTTGATTAAATGAGGAACATTCCTGGCGAGTCACACGGATCAGAAACTCTCCAACTCAGGGTTTTCCCCCGTGGCAAAACATCGTTTTTGCTCCAAACGCCTGAAAATCCATTAAGAGAATCCAAGTAAATCCACGTGAGGTGAGATGATCCCCAGCTGAGACGCTCCCTGCGCTCTCTGGTGGCACCTGGGAGGTGCTGTGCCCATTCCATGGGTTTGGCTGTGGCTGCTGCTGATCTCCAGTGACATCTGGGAGGTTGTCCTTGTGTCAGTGCCAAGTCCCAGGCACTGCAATCCTTAATCAGGAGGTCCCAGCCTGCTGACTTGTCCAAAGAGCTCCACAGCTGGGTTTAGAGACGTGGAGGGATTTAGCAAATCCAAGCAAAGTTGCATGTTTGGTCTAGAGACCTTTAACTCGAAGCCAGAGGTGTCTGGGGCAAAATGGAGTGGCATAAAACTCCAAATGACCTCAACTGATCCCCATGCTCAGCACCAGGGCTTTATCCTCCTGTGTATCGTGACAAGGTGACTTCTGTAAGACATTTCATCCTTATCTCAGGAACACTGAGATTTTCTCATTCCAGCCTTATCTGGATCCTCTTACAGCTGCTACAACCCCTTCTGTCTCCCACCCTGCCCAGGTTACAACCCAGCACTGCCCATCACTTGCCCCTTCAGCTAAGGTAAACCCCAGCTCAGGTAAAGCCCAGCTTACCTGCCAGGTTTGCTCCTAGGGCTGACTTTCATCAGAGCTCTTTATGAGCAGCACACACAGCACTGGGAGACAGGGATGACCCCCCACGATCCCTGCCCTCAGAGGGCAGCCAAACACCCCTCAGTGTGCATGGGTAGTGATCCCAGGTCACTGGGAGAGGATGTGGTTCCATCATAATTTGGGGATTTAAGCGGGTTCAGCTCTTCCTCGCAGCAGGAATCTCCAGGAGCATTTTGGAGGTGCCTGACTGAACATCTGCCCATAACCAGCAGCTGAGGGCAAACTCTCTGACCTGTGAGGACTCTCCTGAAGGCCACCAAGGATGTCAGTCTTCTGATTCATACTCCCAGCTGCCAAAACTCAGAGTGTCAGGCTTCAGGGTGACCTAATGGTGGCCTTCCAGTACCTGAAGGGAATCCACAAGATGGAGAGAGACTGTTTACAATGGGCTGGAGTGACAGGACAGGGGAGAATGGCTTCAAAGTGACAGAGAGTAAGGTTAGATGGGGTATTGGGAAGGAATTCTTGGCTGTGAGGGTGGGAAGGCCCTGGCACAGGTTGCCCAGAGAAGCTGTGGCTGCCCCTGGATCCCTGGAAGTGTCCAAGGCCAGGTTGGACGGGGCTTGGAGCAACCTGGGCTGGTGGAAGGTGTCCCTGCCCAGGGCAGGGGGTGGCACTGGATGGGCTTTAAGGTCTCTTCCCACCCAAACCATTCTCTAATTCTATGATTCCACAAGGAGACAAGAGAAGGTAAAGATTTACTGGGCAGCCAAAACCAACTCCTGCCCTGGTGCAGCTGTAACCCAGCACTGCTGGTTCCACAGCTCCATGGGCAGTGGCTCCTCAGATCTCACTGGAGTCACATCCCAGCTCACACATCAGACACTTGTAGGCAGGTGTGGATGACCATCAGACCACATCAAAACAGTGTTTCAGTGATCTCCAGCTGATCTTAAAAAGGCTTTCCACAAAAACTTCAAACTTTTTGTTCCAGTTCAAGATGAAAGCGAATATTAAGAAAAGAATTTGCCTTGGGCTGAACCATCTGGTTTTATGTTGGACATCACAAAAAACTAAGAAGTGCTTCTGTATGACATGAAAGACATGTTTTAGTGCCACTCAGAAAAAGTCACTCTGCTGGGGACTTCCCAGACCTGTGTGATTGTAGTTTCTAAGGTTTTCAATAAGTTATTAGTACCAGCTCGGGCTTCACAAAATAATCTTACACTTAGTACTGATTCTAGAGAAGGAACTGCTTTTTCCAAAGCTCAGCTCTCTAGATGAGTTATATTCAGGGTTAACCTTTCTTGATGTCAAAACAACAACCTGGGGTTTTACCAGGGTTCTTCCAGTGTTTCAGAAAACCACCCACAGCTGAAGCAGAAACAACAGTTATAAACACAAGAAACCTCTAAATATATTTACCTGCCTTACCCAATGTACCACAGTCATTGAGGCAAACTCAGAACCTCTGAAATATTCTCAATTCCTTTCTTTTGAATCACAGATTCTCTACCTCCCTCATAAGGCAAGAAAACTTCTTTTGGCTTTGGGTGCTCCCACAGCTTTCCTCAGAGCTGTGAAGGCAGGTTTCCTTCTCCACCCCGTGCATCCGGGTCTGAGTCCCTCAGAAAGAATTCCCCTGTGGTCCAGCACGAGGATATTCATCTCACCCAACACCAGGCAATTCATCTGAGCTCGTTGCTGTTGGAGATTTCTCTCATTTTAGAGAGAAACAGGCACTCTCAGAGACTAATCACCTAATTTTCTTAGACATCCCCTCCAGAACGAGATTAATTTGTGCCACAGTAGCTCCCTAACCTCAACCAGGAGCTGCGGAGTGTAGCCAAAAACTGCTGACTTCTTTCACATGCAGAGAACTGGCTCATTAATTTTTGGGTTGCACATAATTAAAAGACACTAAGTAAGCCTGAAATGACATGGCTTCCCATATTCTCACAGGGAGGCAGCAAACAGAAAGAACACCAGGCGTTCTCCCCAAAAATGCCTGGTTTTGAGGATTAGCATGAATTGATTGTAAGCACATAGCACATGCAGTAACTCGTTCTTGTAAAGGTCAGGAGACAAAAAAAATCTCCTGTATAAGGCAAAGATTTGCAAGCAAGGATGCAAACCAGCATTTCCAAACAGTGAAAAGGATGTGATATTTTGTGTTTTCTTCCAATTCAATAAGTGACACACACTTAACATGGCAAACATGAGCAGCTCCCCTCGTCACTAAAGCTGCTCAAAAGTACACTCAGGTTTGCAGGAAAGTCATTATAGGACTGGGAGCTGAGTTACCAGAATGTCAACAGAGGAACACAAAGAAATCAATTTATTGCATCGTTTTTAAGATCTGAATTAGCTCAGAAATTGCCAACTGATTTAACTTTCAAGGCTGGGCCTTAGGAAGCTCATCTGGAATATATTATGAATCAAGAGTATTATAAATGTTACATGGTAATGACTGAAGTCCCTTGGTGAGATCAGGGTTGTGTTGTGTTTGCTCCATACGTTCAGTAGGAAAAAAATCCCATTCCCTGCAACATTTACAGTCTTTGAGAGACAAGGCAAAGGAAGGTGGAGGAGAAACAGGCACTATTAAGCAATAAGCCTGTCAGTAAATAGCAGGTCTGCGATGAAATCAGCAGCAGGATCGATGCCTCTCACATCCCAAATCAGTCCCTTGCACACAAAATCATTATATTCTAATTAAAAATCTTTATCATTAGTAGTTGAGCGTGGCACAAACCTGAGCCTGGTTTCCAGGAGAATACTATCGAAAAATAATACTCTGAGAAAGCTTGGAGCACAAGGAGGAAAGTCTCCTGAGAACAACATTTATGGTGGAACATCCTGTGGTTTGCTGAACACTGGAGAAATGCTGGGTGTGGTGTGACTGAGGTCCCCTGGGTGCAGCAGGAGCTCTGCAAACTGGGGCAGAGGGGCTGTTCACTCCATTCATCGTGTTCCACTGCAGAGCTGTGTCTGAGTCACATTTAGATCCTCTCTGCTTTAACTGGGAGTTTTCAGACAACAGCCAAGACCTGAGGGATCACCAGAAATTCCATCACTTCCCAGAGTGTCCTGTTGGAGGGACACCTGGAGTACAGCTCCAGGAACAAATACAGTTCTTTACATGACTACCAATCAATTATGGAAACAATTCATTTGGCATTAATTGCCCATTCCCCATCCTACTCTTTGGAGGTAGCAGAGGATTGACCAATGCCACCAGAGGCAGATACAATGCCACCAGAAAACCCTACAAAAACATTTCCCAAAACACATTATGTTCTAAAAAACTAAAATAATACCCTGTATGTCAAAATACAGGCAGAAAGAAGGAAAGAAAGAAAGAAAGAGAGAAAGAAAGAAAGAAGAGAAAGAAGGGAAAGAGAGAAAGAAAGGAAGGGAGGGATAGAGAGAGGGAGAGGGAGGGAGGAAGGAAGAAAGAAAGAAAAAGAAAGATAGAAAGAGAAAGAATGAAAGAAAGAAAGAAAGGAGAGAAAGAGAGAAAGAAAGAAAGAAAGGATGGAAGGAAGGAAAGAAAGGGGAGAAAGAGAGAAAGAGAAAAAGAAAGAAAGAGCCCAAACCAAAGAAAATAACTATACCCTACAGTCATTTACCCAGAAGTGGGAATGTTCTATTTCCTACTCTGCCCAAGTGAAATCAACTTTATTCTAATATTGGATCATCAGGAAAGATGATCTCCAACAGAAACCAGAGCAAAACCTTCAAGATACAAGGCACAAAGAGGGTGACCAAGCTGGGGCCTGGCTTTGCAAAGCCGTGACTGACACATTCCACCAAGTCCTGCCTGTGCTGGTCCCTGCTCCAAAGCCTGTTTGGATGTTTCAGCTAATTATTGTGTCATTTGAAATACTTTCAGAAGAAATAAGTGTCTGTTCTTGCACACAGCCAGGGAAGAGCCCTGCAAACTTCTCCTGTTTGTGCAATCAAATCCATGTTTGCTGGGGCTGCACCAAAGGGGGGGTCACCTCCCTTCCTTCTTTCTCCCTGCACAAAGACAAGTGGGGACCTGACACCGTGCAAAGAGAACAGTATTTAGCACGGGCCCCTTCCCTTTCAAACCACACCGATTTCATGCAGAGGGTTATACAATCTCCATTCTCATAATATTTCATTTAAACACATCCCGGGGAATGGAATCTTGGTTATTTTAATATCACACTGCCGGCAAACGAAACTCTCGGCTCAGTCAGTAAGAACAATGTTTGGTTTTGGCCTGGAGCAGAGAGGAGTGATTGAAGCACTTGGGAATTCATTTCAAAGGGGCTGTGGAATGCATTTATATGGCTACATCCTCTCCTTCCCAAAACACCCACCCACGGCAGAGTCTGCGGGGTGCAGTTTTCCAAAGGCTGTGTTAGCAATTGTCAGAAAGGAAATGGGAGCCTAAAGGGATGATTAATTAGGAGAACAGGCAGCAAATTGGCACAAATGGAGAACATGAATAACACTTGTCTCAACAAGCAGCTCGGATTTCCTTTCATATCGGCAGCAGCAGAGCCCAACAAAGATGAGCCACGGGGCCAACTCTCAAAGTTTTTAATGGTTTTGATTGGATCATTCAGACAGTTCTTGATCCACTTTAATTCCATCAGACAGCAATATTTTCCCTGTGCAGTGCACCAGTGGAATAGTTAAAAAGTGAGATGGTCAGGAGAGCAAGAACTGGATGTTACAGGCAGAAGGTGGGGAAATGTTTATCACCTGCAGCCAAACTGCCCCACACCGATGGACCAGGAGAAGTTCAGGGTCAGGATAACGTTTTCCATGGTGGACAATTCACAGAAGACAGAGTTATTCCACCTCGTGGATAAGGAATTCCCCAAGCTGAACAAATCTCAGGGATTGAATTCTTCCCGTTGACATAGTACAGGAAAAGGAGTTCTTTCAGAAAGGGTCACTACACAAAGAATGCCCAGATTTATCTCACCTCCATCCATCAAACTTCCTCACTTCCTTCTGGAGACAGAGCCTTTCCTTTTTATCCAGACTCACATCAGACACACACTTTCTTTGGAGGCCAAAATTGCTGGCATAATATTTCTCTTAAACAGTTCAATACATCAAAGTAAGGCAATTTTTGCAGTCTTGTACTCCTGACAAGCCCCATAAATTCATAAAGGAGAGCACCTGTCTGCTGCTGGAACGCAGCTCAGAGTGCTCTGGTTTTATCATTTGAGTTCTCAGAGTTATATCTGAGTTTTGAGGGGAAAAAAAGCAAAAAGCAAAAAGTTGGGACAAGGCATGAGTCTTAGCAGAACTTAAACTGAACAGTTTTACCTTCCAATCCCATTTCTTGAATTCCAGAAAGACCTCATGAACTCAGGCAAGAGTTGTGATCAAACTCCAAGAACACTGAGCAGCTAAAGAAAACTATGTAAATTAAATACTGATATTAACCATGGTTAACAGTGATTAACAATTAAACACTAATATTAACTTAAATTTAATAATTAAATATAGCTCCAGAAATGGAACCACCTACCAGTATCTTCGATGCCCAAGAATTATTGACTGTCTAAGAATTACTGGCATTTCTTTAGCATCAGGAAAAAGTAGCAAAGAACATTTTTAATGCCCGGTTGCAACAGAAAACACCAACATGAGCATTATAAGCAAAAGATGGACTGATAACGGGTACATTTCTTCTCAAACTAACACCTCAAATAATCCCATAGTTTTCATTCACACTACAGGAATGTTGGAAAGTTTGCAGTCATTCCTTTCCAACAGTGGGTTTTTCTCAGGTCAGTAGCATTTGGATACAGCAGAAAACACCTATTTTTTAAAAAATATTTTAAGATATTTTTTTTTCACCAAGAAAATCCAGAATTTAAAAGGTTTGCTCGTTGTGCTGTCGAGTCTCACTTTTTGGTACCTGTTTTAGTTAATTTTTTAGGACACAGTAAAACTTTGGCCAGTTGAGCACTGCAAAAAAAAAAAAAAAGATAAATAAAAGGTAAAATAAGATGCTGTGAATAAATATCCAAACATCGTTCCTATTTCCATTTTAAAGTATCTTTAAAAAAGATTCAGGAGACCAGGAATCTGCTGCTCCCACAGCTCCTTCAGCTTGTAAAGCCATGGGGTGCCCTGCTCTTGGATGGGCTCTTTGGACACCAGATTTCCTGTCTTCTGGCCATGGCTACAGTGACACCATCTCTGGAGCATTTATATAACAAATAACCAGTTTAGCTGCATAGTTACAGCAACTGTGATAAGCACTAGCCATGATTAATGGGGTTTTAAGGGACTCAGACTGGTTTTAAATAAAAAATATTACACAATAAAAGCTTACAAGGCAAAGCATGATTTAAAGAGAGGGAGAAAATCTAATAGTGATGAGCTCAGTGTGCATTAATGAACTGCTGTCCTGGCTGCTTCCAGACATGGCTTTTGGCAGATTATGGAATTCCAGGGTGGTTTGGGTTGAAAGGACCTTAAAGCCCATCCAGTGCCACCCCCTGCCATGGGCAGGGACACCTTCCACTAATCCCAGGTTGCTCCAACCTGGCCTTGGACACTTCCAGGGATCCAGGGGCAGCCACAGCTTCTCTGGGCAACCTGTGCCAGGGCCTCCCCACCCTCACAGTCAGCAATTCCTTCCCAATATCCCATCTGACCCTGCCCTCTGGCACTGGGAAGCCATTCCCCTTGTCCTGTCCCTCCATCCCTTGTCCACAGTCCCTCTCCAGCTCTCCTGGAACCCCTTTAGGCCCTGGAAGGGGCTCTCAGCTCTCCCTGGAGCTTCTTTTCTCCAGGTGAACACCCCCAAAACCCTAAAGAATAGGAGGTGATTACAGCAAAAGAGAGAAACACACACAAAATATCAGCAAAACACCTGGAAATGAGAGCCAAAGGATTCCTTCCAGGTGCGTTTTCATTCCCGAAAACACACGAAAGAGGATTTCAGGCTGTCTCCAGTCACTTCAGGGAGAGAGAGATGGGTTTGGGTTTTTTTTAAGGGAAGATAATAAAGTACCTATAAAACCTTGTTCTGCCTTTCCTGGGATCTGAAGGGTGAAGACCTTGCAGGAGCCAACTGTGAAATAAAGAGGAATGAGAAGCAGCCGAGCTCTAGCAATGACCTCAGGTAGTGTTCATTATTTGTTTGGAGGTTTTTTTATTATTTTCTGTTAGAAGTCTAACAGTGTTTAAATGAAACATTGTTTAAAAACTTATGCTATTCATTCTTAATGAAAAAAAAAATGTCACTGGCACTTGAAGACTTCTGCCATCTGGCTAAAACTCCGAATTTTAACAGGGATCCTAATTAGGTTTCATTACTTGGAAGAAGGCACTGGGTGAGGCTTCTTTTATCTCAGAAATCGTGACTCCTGAAAAGCCTGTGAGGGGAGAAGAGTGTAAAGGAGCTGAGAAACTTTCACAGCTGAGGAAAATGTGGGAAATTCACACTGGTTCTCGGGCTTCTCAGGTATTTAAAAAGAGTAGCTACAAAAAGAAACGGTCTCAGAATGGAATCTCCATGGGGGAGTTTGGGCTGTTGAATCTTTCTGGAACCTTCGTGCCTGCAGTGGAACAAACCTGTTCTTAGTGCAGGATTATATTTAGCTCCAAAACAATGCCTTTGCATCTCCCACGGCAGAAAATTCTGTAATTGAATTCCAAAGAATGCCACTGCCGTAGCTGCAGCGAGCTGAAATCATTCCAGCAACCAGAGCTGATCCTGTGAAAACCAGGGAATATAAAAATAGCAGCCCTTCAGATGAGGAGAAAGCCAGGGCAGGGAGCAGAACTGGCCACTACTTTCCGTGCATTTTGGTGCAGCAGATATTGTAGGGCTTTATTTCCGACATTAATCAAAATCCAGGGGTTTTATAAAGCAGAAGGTTTTCTGGATGAAATGTGCCAAAGGCAGGAGGGGTTGGATGGAGACCAGAGAAGTCACAGTTCACCTGAACACCCAACAGCTCCATTAGATCAAGCCTAAACACCTTCTGTGAATTTTATTCACAAAACCAGATCTGAAAACTCCTTTGTGGGCAGGAGTCTTTAGCTGAAAACACCACAACCATCCTTTGGTGCATCTTTACCTTTCTACTTTATTTTCCTAGAACTGCAAAGGCAAGGAAATAAAAGTGAAAATAACAGTTATTCAAATATTAAAGAAAAATAGTCCTGTTTTAAAATCCAGATTTTTTCCTTGTGCTGGAATCTGTCCTAATGATAAACACAGAGATAGAGTCATGGGTTTTAAATTTTGTTGCTCTAATTCTGTTGTTGCTAATTTTTGTTGTTGCTGATTTTTTGCACGGATACAGATTTCATAATTCCTCCATTCTTGGAGTTCATTATTATCTCTCTGCTTCCCTTACAGAGAAATGGTTCCAGCAGTAGCAGCTGAATTTATAACATCAACCCAATATGAAAGATATGAAAACAATGATCAGGCTGCAATAAAGGAGAAGACAAAGGAGAAGAAGAGCCTTTAAAAAAAATTAAAGAATTAAAATCACAGCTGTTTAAGACACGTGGGGCAGGCCTGGCTCATCGTTTTTTAATGCTTCATGGGCACAGGGCTAAGTGCTTTCATCCAAAAGACGAAATAAGAATCTCCCTCTGGATGAAAAAGTCAATGGTTTTTTTCAGAAAGCATTAAAGAACAATGAATCATTTCCAAAGGAAGTATTTCTGCTCGGAAAAAAAGCAGAGAAAGACTCAGAATATTCTACTGGTCTTAATGAATGCAGGATTTAATAAACTCCTCCATAAAGTCCTTTCTGGACTCTTCCAAAAACCAAGAGGTTTCCAGGTGACAGGGATTAATTTTGCCATACAAATTGTATTTAGCTGCCTTGCCTTCCCTGTGCCGGATTATCCATCAAAAGTAAATCCTCCTTGGGACAAGGCAGGTGTTCCTGTGACCTCCTTGGTGCTGCACTGAGTTCTCCAGGAGAAGAATTGGCCCAAGAGTTCCAAATGGAGGACATGGGCGGGTGTTTCCTGCTTTTATAGACAGGTTGTGGAATCTCCATCCTTGGAAATATCGGGAAGGTGAAAGGAGCAGGCTCTGAGTAAGCCAGAGGAACTTCAAAATTAGCTGTGCTTTGAGTGAGGGAAGGAGAAGATGACCCCAGTAACCCCTTCTGATATAAAGAGTTGGAATTAATAGCATGGAAATAGAAATAATAAAATTATTCTGTTTAACAGAGTAATAAATAAAATAACTTAATTTGCTAACTAAAAAGTAAGCTCAAATGTAAAACGTCCAATAAATAATTGAGTCAACTGAAATTCTATTATTCAGAAAAGCAGCTACAAAATTACATGCTCTCTGAAGTACAAAATTGAGCTTTGCTCCATGAAACAACTCCATTTTTCACGTAGGCCACAAATCATATTCTTAAGTACCTGAGATAGGTGATAACAAATGAGATTCCCACTCACAGAAAAACTTGCTTTCCCTTCTTTCCTACAGCAACAGACAACCTTTTTAGAACACTTTATTTTAAGCACAGATTTAAAGTCGGAAAAGGATACCTAAGTTTAAAAGGGAAGTTGGAAAAGAACGGGCTGCCCAGGGAGGTTTGGAGTGCCCAGCCCTGGAGGTGTCCCAGGAAGGCCTGGCCGTGGCACTCAGTGCTCTGGGCTGGGGGACAAGGTGGGCATCGGGCACAGGAGGGATCCATGGGCTGGGAGGGCTTTGCCAACCCCAGGGATCCCAAGATCCATTGATTCCATGAGCAGCCTGGCTTCCAGCACTTGATGGCACTCCAGAAGCCACATGTGTGCATTTTAAAAGAGGGGTTGAGCTCAGCATCACGAATTTAAAAGAGAAGGGTGAGGATGAAAGTGTGCTCTGACAGGAATACTAAGGCATTGCTAAAGCCCCTGAGTTTTTACCTTAATTTAAAAAAATAAAATGCTCAAAAGCTACAGAAATTCTGAGCTTTCCTAAGATATTTTGGTAGATCTCCATCTGCATGTTTATTGTTTTCCCCTTGTTTTCTGTTTAGGGCTTATTTTTTATTATTATTATTTATGTTAATTTTTATTTTATTTTATGTTTTGGGTGGGGTTTTTTGGGCTTTTGTTTGTTGGTTGGGGTTTTTTGCTTTGGGTTTGTTGGCACTCAGCGCTCGAGGCTGGGGGACAGGGGGGATTTGGTGATCCTGGAGGGCTTTTCCAGCCTCAATGATTCTGAGATTCTGTACCTGAAGACAAATTTTGGGGTTTTTTTTCCAAAGGTCTAAGATGGGAGGGCACAAGGTGGAAGACCAGGGCATGTCATGGAAGCCTTTTGGCAGCTCTGAGGTGCTGGAACACAACTGGGGGATGCCCTGGGAGCCCTGAGGCTCCATCATCATCCCAACCCCAAACCCTGAGGAGCTCCAAGAAGACAAGGCACTGCTCCAACGAGGTTTGCTACACCCAGCTTACAACCCCTTGTAGCTCCCCCAACCCCATCACCTCGTTTAACCAGAGGTCCTCCTGTTTACCAACCTCTGTTCCCCAACATAATGAACACACTCCCACAAAGTCCTTGGATCTTAGAGCCATTCCTGAGCTGCACAGCTGCAGGAAACACCATCCAGGGGAAAATGCTGTGGGGTGTTTTTTCAATCCTCTAAAGTAATGTTCCACCTCCAGCAAAGAAAATCACCTGAACCCTTCAAGTTACTGTCTCCTCTGGTTTGCTGAATATTTTATAAGGATCCCGTAACAAGATTGAAAATGTTCCTGCATAAAGAATTGTGGTATTGATTTAGCTCCCATAGTTATAAAATATAAACCAACTACCAAAAAACAAGCTTCCCCCACCTTTCAGTTGTTGTATTTTGCATTCCATTTCATGTTCACAGGCTGGTACAACATTTATTTATGTTATTGGCAACAATCTCTGCTGTATCAGGGGAGTTCATTATGGGAGTTTTCAGGGTACCGACTACAAGAACTTTTCCCCTGGATTCATAATTCAGTAACAAAATAAAAGTGATGAGTGGAATGATGATTTGTACATGTTTGGAATTTCCAAAAAGTGCTATTTCTTGGGTTTGTGTAAGGAGCAACCAGCACGTAGGCAAAGTATCTCCCAGGCTTAGATTGAGGGGGTTTGATGCAGTTCTGCTGCATTTCAAAAGGAAAAGTTTTCAAACTACTAAAAGAGCACGTAAATGCAACAAAAAAACCCAACAAAACAAACACAGAGGTCACAGGTGTTTTATGTGCTAAACCCCACCTGCTTAAACTCATTCTTGGGGATGTCAGGAAAATTACTGCCCACCAGGAATTTGGGGGTTGTACAAACCACCTTATTTTGAGTGCACAACTTGGAACTCACAAGTGCAGCTCCTTTCGGTGATGAAATGTGGATTGGCAGCCCCAGCCCTTCTGTCTTGGAGCTGTCCATCCATTCATCCATCCATCCATCCATCCATCCATCCATCCATCCATCCATCCATCCATCCATCTATGACAGGATGAGCTCCCCAGGAACCTTCCAGCTGCCGGAATGGAAAACTCCAGACCTTCCCACCAAACTTCCCTGGTTTTTCTCACTCTCCCTCCAGACATTCTTCCCCTATTTTTTCTTTAACATTTTTTTCTGGGTCCTTCCTGGGCTGGAGGGCACAAAGCTGTGAGCCCTGAGGGTCAAGCAGATGTAGAACTGAAAGGCTGCCTGGGAAGAAAGCAGGGATGTCAAATCCTTCCTTCCACCTCCCAGTCTCAGCAACCCTTTTTTCCTCCACCTGAATCCTCACTGAATTCTATTTCCAGCTCCGATTTCCAGCTTCCTCATCCCCCTCCAAGGGCTTTTTTCCTTGCTCCAGCAAAGCTGAATTTTGTCTGTGCACTGAGTGTTTCTCTGAGGTTCACCAGGACAAGCTGATCCACAAAAATCAAGTTCCTTTTGAAACCCCTTTGTGCAGCTCACTAAATGCTGGCTGGAAGGTTCCTAAAGCCCAAACCCTGCCCCCTAATTGTATCCACACAGCTTTGCAGTGGTTGTTCACAAGAGATATATTTACCCACAATAGAAAAATAAAAAAAAAAAAAGCCCTGTGTGATTAAACCTGTCAGTGGGAAACCACTGTGCTTTTTAAAAAAGTCCATTTTAAAAACTGCCAAAATAAGAGAATCTGCAAAGGATGCTCGTGACAGTGAATCCTTTCAACAAGTGACACCCACCTCACTGGGAATTTTTGCACTAAAACCGGTAAAAAATTCACCCAGGCACAAAAAGGAGGAAAAGGGAAAACTGGGGAATGCTGAGGGGTCAGTGTCTCACTGCTCCCTCCCCTTTTCCAAGACTTTGCTGGGATTAGCAGTGGAATTACCACACCCCAAACACCTGGATCACCTTTTACCCACGATGAGCTGAAGATGCTACTTTACTGCAGGCTGAGAATGAAACAAAAACAAAATTAAGGACAGAAAAAGAGAAAAAACAGGCTATTCAAAGCCTGAATATATTGAATTTTGTTCGGCCAAAGCAATGCTTAACTCCAGTTTTATTCTCCTATGAAGAAAACCAGCATAAACTGGTACCTTTTTAGCAAATAAAAGTAACAGGTGGTATTAAGCTCTCAATTTGTAGTCACTTGTGCTATGTGCACACCAGAGCCATGGAACAAGATGAACGTTCAATCATATTTCAGCACAACCGAAGACAGCTGATAGAAATTGAGGATGTGATGCAGCAGATCAAAAGGCAAGTGGCAGATTCTGATTTTCTTGGTGGAAGTTAACATCTCACTCTGGCTCCCCTGCACCTCTCAAACAAGGAGAGATGGAAAATCACGTCAAGTCCATTAAGCTTTTTGTGCAGAGAAACGTTGCAACCCGAAATGTCTGTGCCCTCAATTGCCAGGGATGTCAGGGAACTGTCAGGTTTTATGTCTGCTGGAAAACAAAACAATAATAATAATAACACAGCTCCTGCAAGCTCTGATTTCCATCTGCCCTGCTGATAAAGGCTGAGCACGAATGAGACCAGCCCAGAAATGACAAGGGGACAGCAAACTCTGCCACTCCCCGAGGGCTTCAACAACCCACACCCCTCCTCAGGGTTCTTAACTGGTGAGTTAATTAATAGAACCAAAATGCCTTCCAAACTCTTCCTGTCCAGCTTCTTTCCCTGCTGCAGGTGTTCTTCAGGAGCCTGGAATGATGCAGCTGGCATTTGATTTGGCTTTTTAAATATCACATGTTGCGTTATTGTTGTTTGGATGTTTTTCATGTTAATGTTTTCATCTTTGTTTCAGGTATTTTGAGGATTTTTTGAAGTACGATGCCCACAAGACAAGCTTCATCTCCAGCATGATTTTACTTCTGTCAGAAAAGAAAATATAAAATAATAAAACCAAACACAAATAAATCTTATGGGTTTGACTTCTGAGCTTAATACCCCCGAGGGAATGTGTGATTGAGGGTTTTTCACATATTGCAAGCCAGGGGTTGGACTCAGCATCTGTGGTCAGCAACACAACTGTCTTAGAGGACAATTCTGGCAATTCCTTCAGTGGTGGGTGTAGTTCTAAGCTGATATGAAGAGCTGATTTATCAAAGACCTCTGAATTTTATACTTAGCATGATTCCCAAGGGAGTTTTTGTCGTGTAAAGGATCCCATTTCCACCCAGCTGTTCATTCTCATCAGCAGTGAGAGTTCTAATGAGTCCACAGGTAAATAGGAACTCCCTCAAGGATGTCTCCAACCACAGTCTTGGGCCTACCACTTAATTCAAGACACACATCAAGAGTTAGGTAACTCTCAGTATTTTAGGATTCCATCATCTCCTTCTCTGACCTTCCTTCTGATGATGGTCTGGTACTCAAATGGCACAAAATTCTGTAGCATCAGACCTTTAAAATGGGCTTTAAAAAGATAAATATTCATATGAAAAATCACATCTAGCAATAAAAGGTTCTTCCCCCAGAGGGTGGGTGGCACTGCCCAGGCTCCCCAGGGCAGTGGGCACGGCCCCAAGGCTGCCAGAGCTCCAGGAGGGTTTGGACAATGCTCTGAGGGACAGGGTGGGATTGTTGGGGTGTCTGTGCAGGGCCAGGGGTTGCACTGGATGATCCTTGTGTGTCCCTTCCAGCTCAGGATATTCTGTGATTCTATGAAAACAGAAAAGGAAGGCAGATGGTTTTGGTTTGTTTTTTTTTTTTTCCAAAATTTCTCTACAAGAACAGAGAAAACCAACAGTGATTCTATATGTTGCAAATGGTTTTAAAGCCTATACTCCAAGGAGAGCACAAAGAAATCTTTCCCTCTCCAGGAAATGCCTTACCTGGATGGTTCAGGATGCTTTACAGCCCCCAGTGAGCAGTGCTGAGGAGCAGGACCTGCTCAGGCTGCAGAGGAAAACAGCAAAGCAGCTCAAGGCTCAGAGGTGCCCAAACCACAGGCAGCCTGGGATCCTGAGCCGTGCTCTGACCTTCCCCAAGGGCACATCCTGCTCCTGAATATGTCCTTCATGGCAGAAATCTGCCTCAAAAAGCTGCAGTTGCACCTCCACGCCCACCCCAAAAGCTGGATCCGAGCTGGTGGGCACCATCCTCCCACGTCTGCCCAGGGGGCAGGAGCTCAACCCCAGCCCCCCTTAACTCATCCCATCTCACCTGTCCAGAGCAAACCAGACCTCAGACAGGACTGGAAATATTTCCTTTATAGGGACCTACCCTTTAACAAAGAGCAGGGTTAGGGTTAGGGTATCCATCCCAGATGGATATTGGGAAGGAATCCTTCCCTGGGAGGGTGGGGAGGCCCTGGCACAGGTTGCCCAGAGAAGCTGTGGCTGCCCCTGGATCCCTGGAAGTGTCCAAGGCCAGGTTGGAGCAACCTGGGCTAGTGGGAGGTGTCCCTGCAAAGAATTTCTTGGAAGGAGTAAAAATAGGCAACAGTTTCATTCTCTACTCTCACAGTAGAAGAGATTGTACAAAATCAATAGTTTTATTAAAAAGCACAAATAAACCTGCCACCTCCCCTGCCTTCCCTTCCCCATCCAGGCAAATTGTAAGTCATGGAAGAGGGATGTTGCCTGGTGTTTCCCTAAGCCCACACTGATAATTGCTTAAACAAGAAGGAGCTAAAACTCTTTAGAAGAGGTTTTCTCTTCTCCTGATTTTAATTTTAAAGGGTAAATTAAAAGTCAATATTCACATCCAGCAGCACGACAAACATTTTGCTGTGTGCAGAGCCTGGAAAGATTCTCAGTGGGCTGCAGCACACAGGATTTGCCTTTCAGATGAGGATTTTGTGGTTGTTGGAATATATAGCCTTTAATAGAGTTAGAAACACTGCTTAAATTATTTGTCAGTCACGATTAGCCCTGACACAACCATGCAATCAACAAGCTAACAAGTTCAGCATCTTCAGAGCTGTATTATACTCAGGCTGTGTAAGCAATATAAGTAATACCTTGCCTGAATACCTTCATTAAAGGCGAAACAGTCAAACTTTCATTTTTATCTATTACAGACTCCATTTAGCCAAGCTCATTTACAAACCCACTTGTGTTACTTCTAATAACACCAGAAATAAGTTCATGTTCAGTAAAAGCCAGCAACCACTGCAGGCAAGTAACTGAGGGTGGGGAAAGTGGTTTTATTCTAATCTAAAGCCTTGTCTGAGGTTATAACAGTCCATTAAATCAATTAGGTCCCTCTTTGTCAAGAAAGATCTGAACTTAGGCCTGCTCTGGAGGGCAGCAAGAGCATCAGGCTTTGTGTGAATTCTGAGTGCTTTGGTCACCTGCACGGTGAGTGGCAAAAAATGAATTGCTGAAGGGACCCAACCTCTTAACTGTAACTACATAATACCTTCAGAGAAAAAAACAAATGAGAAAATAATAAAACAGCATTGTGAGCGCAGAGGAATCACACTCAGTCAGTCCTCACAAAGACTTATTAAGCAAAGAAGCAAGGTCAGGTGGGCTTTCACTGGCCAGAACAATAGCAGGAAACTAAAATCCACCCAGCAGCAGAGCTCAAGGCTGGTGGCAACACAAAGACAGCATTATGTGCTAATAAATTGCCAGGGCAACCAATTATTTTATGGCACAGAGAGGAGCGATTGCAGCGAGCTCTGAGATTTCAGGCCTCTTGAATTTCGTGATAAGAGCTAAACAAAGCTCCACAAGCAGTAAGTGCACGTGGAGAACTGCCAGTGATCCAGCAAAAACACCAACTTTGGGCTTCCCACACTGAAGAAGCTGCAAACACAAATGCTGATATGCTGTGCCAAAATCATCACACTGGCCACTGTGTGGCCAGGGACAGATTTGGGGTTTCTGGAATAAAAGAGCTGCTCAGAGTCATTACAGAATCACAGAGTCATGGAATAGTTTGGGTGAGAAGGGACCTTAAAGCTCATCCAGTTCCACCCCTGCCATGGGCAGGGACACCTTCCACTAGCCCAGGTTGCTCCAAACCCCGTCCAACCTGGCCTTGGACACTTCCAGGGATGGGGCAGCCACAGCTTCTCTGGGCAACCGGTGCCAGGGCCTCCCTACCCTCACAACAATTCCTTCCCAATATCCACCTAACTCTACCCTCTGTCAGCTTAAAGCCATTTCCCTACTCCTACCACTCCATGACCTCGAATAAAATCCCTCTCCAGCCTCTTTGTTCTCTGTGCAGTGACTCTGCTTCCTGCACAGCACCAGGTCCCCCTTTGGCCACACTGGAGTTGCTGGGACCTGCTGGTCTGAGCACCCACCACTTCCCCTGCCATGAGTAGCTCTCCAAAAAGTCATCAACAGCACCCAAGGCATCTTCCAAGCCATCTGTGACCCTGAGCTATTGGTTCCAGCCCAAAGGGAGGTGATTGCCCCTGTTAAGTTGCCCTCCCCCTCAGCTCTCCATCATATGAAACCCCACCCCACCGTGGTGCTCCCTCTCCCAAGGGAACAGCTCCTCCCACAGCCAGGAACAACTGAGTGCTGCCAGAAGACAAGGCAGAAGTTACAGCTCGAAATTCCTCAGGGTCATCTCTGTCACAGCCTTCAGAAGTATTGCTGAGAAGGTTTATAAACCTGCTATTAAAGTGCTCTTTTCCTCTGCAAAGCAAATCTTCCAACGACACCCAGGGGTTCCACATTTCACGTTTCACAGAATGAGTTTGCTCAGTCTACGAGTGAAAAAAAACACTTTCACAGTGCTGGACACACAGAGCAGCAAAAAGTGATGAGCACTGCAGCTCTCTGCCTCCTGTCACTGTCAGAAAGCAGTTCTGTGCAGTACCAAAGCTCTGCCTTTCTGCACACTCTTCTGGTTTTTGTCCTTATCACCTTTCTTCTTCCCTCTGTGGATGCAAAGACACAAAGGCTGCACTTGGTCCCATGCTCTTCTGACAGGACATTGCCACAAAAATAGACTAAAGCTCCCCTCTCCCAGCCAGAAATAAAGGAATCTCCTAAAAAAAAAAAAAAAAAAAAAGACAACTAAAAAAACCCCAGTAACTTCTCAAGTACTTTTTATGTGGTTCTGTCTAGTTTGGTGCCTTGAAAATACTTCCAGCTCTGCCCATGTTTCCAGCATCCCTCAAGCAGCAAAGTGCACCCAGTTCTGGTGTAATTTTCCCCAGATACATTTGGATTGTCCCTGTTTCTCCTCGTTCCCCAAAACTGATGTGACAAATCCACTGGACCTTGCAGTGCCTCGGTTTTAATTGCATCTCGGTGGGCCTGCACAGCTCACAGTGGCCACCAGCCCTTTCAAGAGAGGCTGCAGAGTTGTGCTGACCTTTGAAAGTCTCAGCTGAACACAGCCCTGGATGTGATGAGACACAGGAAAACACTCCAGTCCTTCCTCTCCACCTTCTGGGTCCTCCTCGAGGTCATGTGAAGCGACAACGAGTTATCAAAACATCTTCTCCTTTTAACTCCCAAAGAGGGTCCTGAGTGCCATTAGAAGCAAAAGAAAGAAATCACTGTTTAATAGTCTGGAATTGCCTCCAAGACCCTAAATCAAAAGCTCTGTGGGACACAAATAACTTGGAGAGAGTCTCCAGGGACCTGCGTGGTGTTCCAGCTGGGAGCTCCTCTCCTTGCAGCTCTGGCAGCCCTGGATGAAGAGAATCCAAGCCAAGAGCTACACTTGGAGCTCTGCAGAAAGCAGAGAAGAACATCTTCCACACCAGCATTGAGAGACTGAGCCACCACAGCTGCTGAGGAGCCCTTGGGCTGCTCGGTGAGAAGGTTCGGTGCCTTGAAGGTGTTGAAAACCTACTTTCCATCCCAGGGCTGTGGGCAGTGAGAGACACCACAGGTTTCCTTGCCCGTGAATGCTGCTGGAAAGTGGAAGTGCTGAGAATTCCTCTTCGTCCACCACACCCACATATCTTGGAGCTCTTTGGAAAATACATTTTTTATTGGCTCCTCGACGGGGAAAATAAAAGTTGCAGGCAGCAAGAACTTTACGTGCCCTAAAACCAAGAAATGCATTAGCATCTTTATTACAAATGTAATTGGGTTTTTTTTTAATTTGTGACTGGGGAAAGGGTCACCAGTTAAAATACACCACTGTAAAATTTGCAATTTAAATTTCATTTCACGCCGGAATGTAGAAACAGTTTACATAAATAGTACCCATTAATCATTAAAAAGAAAGGTTAGATGTAAATTAGGCTGCTATTCTTTTTTTTTTTCCCTGTGATTATTTATGGGTTGGTGATGAAATTTGTTTTCACAAGGAAGAAGAATTAAAGCTTTTTTCGAAAGCAAAATCACATTCCCACAGAAAAGATAAACTTCAAGCAGGGAAAACAGAGTATTTATTGCTTTGACCCCCAAATGCAACCACAAGAATGCAGAGTTTGCTCTTGTTTACCTTTGAGGCTGAAGGTTCTGTGTAGCACCTTTTGTACTGATTCTGCTCAGACTGGCAGGTTTTGGCAGTTCATTTTACATATCCCACTTCAAAGAAAAAGAATACAAAAGGAAATATCTGAGGGTAAAGAGTGTTAATTCATCAGCTGGCGTTGGGTGAATTAAATGCCTCTGTGATCAGCAGAGACAACAACAATCAGCATTTTACCCCAACCTTTCAGGACAGTTGGTTTGAAGGTCTCCAGCTCCAGAAGCAGGAACAATCCTTTTTTTTTTTCCACTGGCAATCTCTAAGAACAAACCTGCACGTTCTTTCAGAGGAACATCCGCAGCCAGCAAAGAGCCAGGGCGCTCTGCATCCTCCGCAAAACCACTCACAGGGACCATCTTGGCACAAAACCCCAAGAAAAAGCACTTTTCCTCCGAAGCTATCCACGTGCTGTGGAATATCATGGGAGGTGTATCATGTCTGGTGCCTTGGTTTTGGCAGGAATATGTTCTCCTGTGCCCTGAGACCTTCCCTGGGGAGCACGACAGGGGGTGGAATGAAACCATCTCTGACATCCCTTCCAACCCAAACCATTCTGGGATTCTACGAGTATATTTAGATGTTTTGCTGGAAATGAAGATAAGAAAAGAACCTACTGCTACACAACCATTTATTCTGCTGTTTTAGGAGACCTTAGGCCAGTTTAAACTCATTCACCTCATCACTCTTTTGGCACAACTGCTGCATCCATAAATGTTTTGCCCTGGCTGAAAGAGGAATCTTATCTGCTGCTCTGTTAGGAAAAAAATGGTGATCTTCAGATTATTTTTACATAGTTTTATATTAATATAACTTTCCTTTTTTTCAAACTGTAGAGATCTCTAACAGATGGTGGTCAGCTGCATTTCCAGGCTTTGGGGGATAAATCTTTATTCAAGTTTATGTTAGTTATATTATTGATATTATATTTATATGTATTTTTAATAATATATATTTAATTATATATGTAAAATAAGTATTTTATATATATATAATAAATATATTAGTTATATTAGTGCTTTGGTTTGCACTAAAATTAAAACTTAGAACACACACACACACGTTACACAAAGATGGGTTGAAAGTTGATGTCTTATTATTTAAGCTCACTCTACACAAGACATTCCTCTAAGGATCAGTGAATTGGATCAAGCTCCTCACATGAATCAGAGATCCCAGGGAACCTGTCCATAAATCCTTTTCCTCAGAGAAAAATGACATGAGAAGAGTCTGTGGTTCAAGAGCTCTGGAATTCTGGACCTCCACGGTGGGAGAACCCACAGCCAGAACGTTCCTTCCAGATGCACTAGGAGGAAGGAGGTAACAAAGAGTCTCTGGTTTTAGGGCTGCAGCTTCCAGTTCCTATTACTGCTGGAATTTTCCAGCACTGACACATAAAGATATCACTAACCTTGAATCCACACTCTTAACTCGCCCTGAAAAGTTGTGGTCCCATCCTGATTCCTCACGGATGAACTTAACCTTCCCCTAAATTAACCCCCATCGAAGAAAGGACTTTCCCAAACTCTCCAGAGAATTTTGAAACATAATTTTGACTAAGAAAAACTGATTGTCCACATGACTCAGCATCACTGCCTTTTTATAATGCTTCTTTACCCATCAATACACAGACTGGGCTTTGGAGTCAAGTCTTTTTTTATGCACTGTTTGACGTCTTCTGGGGCCTTGGCTTGCAGCTGTAGCATTACTTAATTTATGATTTACAGGAGAGAGCCTACTAACACTTGAAAAACAGCAGAAAAATAACAATTGCTGAAATTAAATAATTCAGCATTCAAAAAACGAAAGGGGCTTTTTCTTCTCTGCAATCTAATAGCTTCAAGGTTGATATTTTATCAGCTCACAAGTGCTCATGGTAAGGTTCTCAAGACACCATTCTGTCTGGTATTGTAAAGCTTACAATAGCACTTCTTCCAAGCCTGGCTCACTAAACTATTCCCATTTTCATCTCTGTTATTACATTAATTGTCACTGCTTTAATACGCGTTGTTGTATTAATCGTTTCAACCATAAAGGCTCGTGAATGCATCTGCTGAGGCCCCCACGGGCAGCACAGAGCACCCCAGGGCTCTTTAGAGGGAAGCAATTTAAACATCAGCCTTTGCTCTGCATTCAAAAACCTCAGTCAAGGCCCCATCAGCAGAAACTTTTTGTTTCCTCTGTGCATATTGGTTATTTCACCCGAGGACTGAAACCAGGGAGGAGACAGAAAGGCTTAAGAGCCTTTTGTAATCTCCTTGTAAACGTACACAGAAGGAGTGCTGAAGTTTCACTGTGTTATCAACTAGACCATTGGGCTGAACTTCTTTCCACTTATTTTTTCTCTCCCCCTTCCCCCGCTTCATTTGAAATGGAAAACGAGGTCACACCTTACTCTACATCCCCAGCCGAACAGAAAAACCCTAATAACTCACCCCATTGACGGGGAGAGAGAGTGAATCATCTAATTTAGAATTTCCAGAGCGACTGGCAGACAGAACAGGTTTGTGATGTCGCTCCTGAAGGACGAGCAGCAGCCCTTGAACTCTGTGTGTGGTGTTCATTACGGAGCCCTGGCATGAGCCCAGGCACTGTCTCTTAAAAAATGGATGAGGGCCTGGAGAGCACAGCAGGGCAGCAGAGACTCCTGAATTCTGCATATTAGCATATTCATTAGGCATAATCAATAATTAATATGTCACTTGGATGAAGCATATGGATTACATTATGTCTTGGCTGGGACTGCTCCAAAAAGATTCATCAGAGTTCAGGCCATTGTTTACTGGGCAGATTTCAGCTCCAAGTTCATCCTGGCAGGAACTTTTCATCCTTTATGTCAACTGGCAGCACTGAGAACTTCCCCCTGGCAGGAGACATCCCCTGGGAGCAAAGCCAGGCCTGCTGATGGCAGGACTTGCTTTCCTCAGGTGCCTTTTGCAGCTCCTTCCGAGGTCTCTGAGGGTGTTTGGGGGGGCTTGTAGGGCAGAGCAGCCCAAGGGAGCACAGACAAATAAAGGGTGTGAGCCCAGCTGATCATCACACCTCTTGCACCTCCAGGAGCCTAAAGACGTGGAGAAAAAAGGACTCCAACCAAAGAAAAATGATAGAACAACCTCTTTGTTAGCTATTAGAGCATATTATGACTCTCCTCGTGCTGAGGCAAGTGGGGGACTTTACTGCAAACTTCTCTACCAGAGCCTGAAAATACCATCAAACAGCACTGAACTGAGCCTGTTCCTTTCAAAAGGAGACATCTGAACACCTGCTTAATAATTAAATAATAATAATAATACAAATCTCTTCTAGGTTAATTTTGAAATGCCCAATACATCTTTAAAGTGGTAAGTCTTATAAACACTTACTGGAACAAAAAAAATTCCAAAGCCAGCCTTTCCCCTTCCAAGTCCATCCTCTCCCTTCACCCAGGGTGCGTGTCCTTCCTTTTCTCCCTCACTGCAGAGCCATGAGCTGTCTACTACCTAGAGCAGGAAAGCTAAAAATAAATAGGCTTTTAATGCATTTTCTATTCTCCATTAAGTTGTCACACCAAGTGGGAAGGGGAACAGAAGAGCAGATTGCACATTATTTTGTAAAAGTGGTTGGACACACGATTCTGCAGTGGAGCAGGGGAGGGGAAAGATGAGATAAAAATGTCATTGTGAAAACCAGGACTTCCTGCTCTGGGTCTGTCGCTTCCTTTGTGTTTGTCTCTGTCTCAATCAGATTTTGGCTCTGTCTCAATCAGATTTAAGTGCTGTTCCCTCGAGTTCCCAGATGATATTATTATCATTTCAGGAACATTAAAGGACTGTGACACTCACAACAGCAGTGTAAACTATGTTTCAACAAATTCTGATTTCAAATGTGACAAGAAATGTTAATGTAGGAGACAGAGACCCCCACAGAAAGATTATGTAACACACTCAGGTTTTCCCTCTAAAACTCCATTTCCATTGAATTATTAGCTTTTCAAAATGAAATATTTCTGAGAGATGATTTAATTTCCCCAAGAGCTATTGGCCTTTGCTTGAAATGAGATATTGGGTTCTGTCCCTGATGATTAATTTGGGGTGTGATGAATAGAGTCAGATGCAGAAGTTGTGCCTTGCACATATTAATAATATCAGAATTTAAGCATTTTTACCCATTTCAAAAGAATGTTATGACATCTAGAAAATAAGAAGAACACAAGTGCATTATTTAACAACATGATTTATGACAAAAATAAACAAATTAAGAGTCCAGTTGTGAAACTGCTTAACAAGGCTGGGCTGTACAATTCCTCTCCACTAAAACCTTTACACAGATAAACGTTTTGGGCCTGGATGCTGTTTGTCTTTTGCTTTCAGATTTTTATACCCTTCATTTCTTATTAGCAAAAGCTTTTTAAAAGGCTAAAATGTAACTCCAAATAAAATTGGATGCTGCATTATGATAAATCATGACCAGAACCACAGCCTGCATTCCAAATTCTTAACTCAAAGAACAAGTCTTCAAATAAGGAAAATCATTGTTAAGCTAAAATTTCCTTTGCTTTTATTTAGCTGTAACTGACAGTGCTGAACACAGATTTTTTTTTTACCCCAACACATTAATTATCTGATCACAAACACATTTCTAATTCTAGCTTTTCATCAGAAAATCAGGGGGAAAAAAAATAAGAGCAATTCACAGACACAGTTTTCTTCTCTCTGCCTTCTCCAGCACAATTCCTTCACCTCACTCTCTTGTTCTGCCTAACACATGCTCTGTGTATCAATGACAGGCAAGAATTGATCACAGAACCACGGAATTGCTGAGGCTGGAAACGACTTTTAAGACCATCAAGTCCAACCACCAACCCAGCACCACCCCTAAACCACGTCCTCGGGCTCCTGCCTCTGGGTGGTGGCAGAATTATGGCTTTAAGACCAAAGTGGACACATTTTTACAACCCAAATGGTGCTTCCCACACACGTGGAGACCCCAGAATTTCAGTCTGCAGTTTCCTCTGTAACCTCATTCAACTCACACGGGTATTTGTACATTAGTTACACATTCAGTTCTGATCCAAAGATGTGGCAGAAACTTCACCACATCCCAGGATCAGCTGTTCCCAAGGTAAAGAGCCCTCAGGGGTAAGATCTTGGCACTTACTCTTAGCCTAAATTGCCTACTTCTTAGTAGAAGTAAACAACTAGTAGTCCAAAGAAAGCTAAAAAATTAGACTTTTCTCCCTAAGATCCCTTACCTGGAGTTATCAGACTCTGTCAAAAAACACAGGAGCCACAAGCCTGTGGGTGAAGAGCATCTTTGTCCCGTTTTTAAGGTGATGGAAGAACCCAGGCAGGAGTTCAGCACTCACCTGGGAGACACAGGCAGCCCTGGATGGGCAGCTCGTTGCAGAGCCAGTGTTGTGTGGCACCAACCCACTTGGAACCAACCCATCATTCCAGAGGTTGTGCCACTGCAGAGCCCTGAGTGACCTTCTTCAGAAACACCTGGACAGAAAAAGCTAATTACTTTTTTATTACATGATAAACTTGTTTCCAAACCCCACAGTTGTGCATTTTAAAAGCCTTGTTTTGAAGTAAAAAGCCGGAGGAAGCTGAAGGATTTATTGGATATTGGGAAGGAGTTCCTGGCTGGGAGGGTGGGGAGGCCCTGGCACAGGTTGCCCAGAGAAGCTGTGGCTGCCCCTGGATCCCTGGAAGTGTCCAAGGCCAGGTTGGAGCAGCCTGGGACAGTGGAAGATGTCCCTGCCCATGGCAGGGGGTGGCACTGGGTGGGCTTTAAGGTCCCTTCCCACCCAAACCACTCTGTGGTTCTTTGATTGCTCGAAAACGTGGAAGAGTTGGTGCCTGCACGAGGCAGTTTTTTACCTGAAATGCTCCTTGTAACCTTCTTGTCTGCAAAAATCAGATGTTTGATGTGAGCTCTGAGGTCCCTTCCAAGCCAAACCACTCTGGGGTTCTGTGATTCTGTGAAACAGAAATTTTTAGACCTCTTCTTTTCCAGCCTTCCTGTTCAAATCTCGTGCCTACACACATTTCTACCTCACCTGCAGTGCCAGACAAGGTGTTTCACAATTCATAAGCTTTACTTAACCCCTAACAATTGAGAAATCAAGTTGGTGTTACTAAATACAGACAACCACCAGCACTTCTGAGGAAAACCTTTAGTTTGTGGAACAAGAGGTTTAATACTAAACATACTTTTTTTTTTTTCCATGGATTTTCATTACTTATTTCACTGTTTCAGACACATTAACCTTAAACAGTTTGGCTGATCCCCACAGCATTTACAGAACTGTCCCTTAGTCATGAATAAGCCAAGTCTGTTGACAAGTCTTTTGTGCTGTTCTGTCCATACAGGCACTTCTCCTTTTTCCATGTTAACCTCATATTCCCAGATAGAACACCTGGGAATTTTTGCTACTGATGCAGAGATTTGAAACTCTGATACCACGAAGTAATTTGGCTTTTTGTGTACTTTTAAAAATAAATATTGCCAGCATTCAAAAATATAAATTAGGGAAGTGCTCTTGGAATTCAATTTTAAAGCAGTTACTAGAAAAAATTATTAAATTAGACCTCTGCAATTTAGTTACTAATCCCAGTACACTTCTTTAACATAAACTTGATAGCTGTTTTCCAGTTATATTTAAGTCTCTCTCTCCCCTTGATTAAACATTATGCAGCAATATAGAGCAGTGCAAAACTCTGAGTTGTAATGATAATTATAATTCATTAAATATTGATCAAATTAAATCTAAAATTGCTTGGATGTCATTCATTTGCTAAATATAAAATAAAATCCTGCAACATGCAAATAACTTAGTAGCTGTGTACATAAACTAATAAAATGAAAATGGGCATGGTAATATTCTCAGTAAGGAAAGAAGTTCTCCTGAAATTAAAAACTGTAATTTGATCAAGTTGATGATTCCTGTGACTGCCCTTGAAAGGCTGCTGTTGGGCTGCTGTCACCAGCAGCATCATTCAGAATGCAATGTTACAGTTTTTCACAAAAAAAAAAAAGTCACGTGAAAGTTTCATCCGCACTTTGGAGTTCCCGAGTGCATATTAAACATCTGACTTTGCAGACAAGAGGGTTACAAGGAACAATTCATATAAAAAACTGCCTCGTGCAGGCACCAACTCTTCCACATTTTCAATCAATCAGAGAACCACGGAATGGTTTGGGTTGGAAGGGACCTTAAAGTTCATCTCATCCCACCCCCTGCCATGGGCAGGGACACCTTCCAC
>NW_016690408.1:73570-76676 GCF_001604755.1 Lepidothrix coronata | reverse complement strand
GCAACCTGTGCCAGGGCCTCCCCACCCTCCCAGGGAAGGATTCCTTCCTTCCCTCCTTCCTTCCCAACGCTGCCTTTGCTGTTTCCCGCACTCTTGGTACTGTCAGCCATGGCACAAGGCCCCAGATACTCTGAGCCCAGACATTTCACCTTCACCTTTCCTTCACAGGCAGCTCAAATCCATGTTTCCTGAAAGCACTTCCCAGGCTTCCAGCAGGGACCATCTGGGCTGCTGACATTGGGACCAGCCACTCCTGCCCTGCCTCCACGGTGTCCCAGCAGGCAGGAGCCTGGTCTCCAGCCCCACGTGGGAAGGAGAAGATGTCCAATGGCATTTGGAAAGGAGAATGATACATGGAAGCTCTTAAGTGTCCCTGAAAATCCTGCTGCTGGCCATTTTTCTTCGGCCAGGCTCACTTGTTTCAGCCTTGGTTCAAGAGGTTTTGAAATTCACCCATAACCTTAAGAAAATGCATCGCTGTTTTGGGTTGTTTCAGAGTTGTTGGTTTGGTTTTTTTCTGAGCAAAGATAAGTGCGAGATTTAAAGGAAAGGATTTTGAAGGGAGTCAGATGAGCAGGGAATGCTTGGGCAGTACCTGATATAGAGGGAGATGAATTTTGTGAGAGACGAAAAAGCTTAAGAGTGGGAATGACAAGCACACACACACAGTTAAAGAGAGCTGGGAGAGCAAAATGCACAACTATTTGGCCAGAGAGCAGCTCTGGTGAGATCTCCTCCCTTACAGCTGGTGAAATTCAGCATTTTCCTGCATTTTCTCTGTGTTTCATCGAAAGACATTTCAAGAATCATCAGTTCTTGTCACCAACTCTGTGTGTCCAGCACAGCACGAACTGACCAACAAGACCCACGAACCTTCCACACCCGGGGCCAAAACTTGAGCATCCACAATGGATTTTAACTCTGAGTGAAGAGTGAACACCAGGGGAAGGAATAAGAGGACAGCAAGAAAGAAATGTTTACATGAGGAATTATATCAACAACTAAATCAGTTGGTTATATCACAAAGTTTCACAGAGATTTGACCTCGCCAAACTTGACACCAGAGGACAAGTGAGAGGGTAACACCAACACAGGCACCAGGGCAGAACCTCTTGAGCGAGACTGGTTTGCTTTTTAGATGGAAATTTCTGTGAACAAGCTGTTTGTCAGAAAAATAGTTCATAGCAACAGAAAAGTGAGGATTTATTCTCCCTGAGTGATGCTCTGATGGTTAATCCACCACAGCACAGAGCAAAGCCACTGATGCTCCAAACACTTCGATTGATAATTAATATTGATAATATTAATATATTATCCTTTATTGATAGTAGCCTACCCTATATTGATAGATCAACATGGTCCTCCATATGGGCTCGTTCACTTGGAGGTAAAGCAGGATAAAAAGGATTACTGACCATGTCTGGCTAAGACAGAGTGAGAGACTAAGAGGAAATCTGTGCTACACTAATCAAAATCTAGTACTTGTTTGGAAGAAAAAGGTTTGTAAAAACTCTGAAAATCAAGATGAAATGTCTTTGATTTGGAATTCATCCTTGAAATCAGCACCTGTCTCCAATCCCCTGTTTATTTGCAACAGTAATCCGCTATTTATATGTGAACAATAAAATAAAATTTAATTTTTCGTAGAGGTATATTTTATTAAACTGACTCCAGCTACAGTTTTTAGGACATCGTGGCATAAATCCAAATATTTCTAACATCTCAACCGAAGGCTCTGTGGTATTTTCAGGGTGGTTTTCTTCATGCTCTAAAAGTGCTGATTTCAACTCAAAATAAGTGTTCCCTGGCTTTTTTGGTGGGAGTTGGTGCCTCTCCCAGCCCTGGGATGTCTCTAAGTAAGTAAAAGAAAGTTTGGAGGTCCATCCATCCTGGTGGCAGTTGGCAGACAGGCAGTTTTATGGAGTGTTAAATTTTCACAACCCTGTTGTATTTCTTTCCTCCCTCTGTGAAATAATGACACCCATAAAAGCTCGGATTGAAAGATTATCTAAAGTTATTGCTGAAAAACATAATTTAAGGGAAAAAACGGAGTACTAGCAATGTGTAGGAAAACAAGCAGATGTTTTCACTGAGACTGCCAATTAATTTCTTACAATTAATTATTTCTCCACATTCTTTTTAATTTTATAGATATTTCCAAATACTTAGAAATATTTGGATTTAAGCCACGATGTCCTAAAAACCGTATCTGGAGTCACTATAACAAAATATACCTTGATGAACAATTAAATTTAATTTTACTGCTCACATATAAATAGCAGATTATTATTACAAATAAATAGGGGATTGTTAATAAATTCAAGACTGCAGCTTGACTTTGTTGTTACACATTATCGTTGCCGGACAATTATTTTTAAGTTTAATTATACACAATGGGAAATAAAATGCCTGACAGAAAATAAACTCCATTAAAGAAGATTATTTTAGTAGGTGAGTTACATGGTTTAACTCTTATTTACACCATGGTCTGTTCACGTTACACTGACAATGGATGCAATAAGTAGTATCAGATCCTGAAATATTATATAAATTATACTTACATGAACTAAAAGCCTGTTTGATGATTGATCCACGAGCCACACAGATGGAGGAGACCTAATTGCATGCCAGTAAGGAAGGAAAGCCTGCTAATAAATGTTCCTAATAATATCTCTTTGAATTTTCCATGCTACTTTGAAAACTATATAAAAAAAATTGTCTATTACACTCTTTTAGACAAAGAATATATTTCTGTGGGAGCCTATTCAAAGGTTATGGCTTACACTCTGTATTTCGTTTATTAGTTGTATAGCTATTAATTTTTTGGGGCTTTTTCAAATGATCTTATGACAAATATAAGAACTTGTCAGGTCATAAGACCTGTCTACTTCTACCTGTCTACAGAACTTGAGATCTCGATATATTTTCAGATGCATTTTCATCTCCTTATGCCCAACCTACTCCAGTGTTCATTTTAGGATTTTAAATGCTACCAATTGCATAATTAATGCTGCACAATTCTCTCTGACTTCCTCTATTTCCTAGACAAGAGGGAAGACTAAAGAGGCCTCGGTGCAGAAACCTTTTTTTTTTAAAGGTCACCTTT
>NW_016690408.1:60902-73279 GCF_001604755.1 Lepidothrix coronata | reverse complement strand
TGTAAATGATGCAGTCGTTTCCAGGGTGGAAAGAGGAGACAAATCTGTGAAGCACTTTGGTGAGACCATCGTTTGAAAGCCACGACATTATCAAACCTTTGCACAGCTAATGCATTCAAACCCAACACAGTAAATTTGTTAATGCTGCCGAATCCAGTTTATTCCACACTGCTTTATCTGTCAGGGGCAAATGTTTGCATTATCACTCCTTCTGAGACATCCCTTTATGTCGCCCTTGTAGCAGAGAACAGAAATATCGAGCATTTTAGCACTTTGCAAAAGAAGAAAAAACCCTCCAGCGAACAGATTGTTCGGTTTTAGTCTCCATTAGTGAGTTTCAAATTCTGACAGAGGAAAGCTCAGTGATTCAAATAACATTTCAATCATTAATCACTCAAAATTATGGCTGAGAGAGTTGAGAGTTGCAAAAGAACGAACCAGGCTGTGGCTGAAGCTGCTCCACAATTAAGTAAAACCCTCATGAATCAAGAGGAACATTTGGGAGATTGTTGGTGCTTCCATTTTTACATGTTTCCCCCAGTCATTGTTTTAAATTTATGCCAGGATGAATTTAGCAAGGCTTCTAATCCTTATGTAAGCTGGAGAAATACAAGGATGTTTCGTGTTTAAAATCTAGTTTTTCAAATTATGCTGCATTTTCAGCAAATTTGACAAACTTAGAGGGTGATCACTCCTTCCAGTGTATCACTGCAAGTTTGAAAAAAACCCCAGTTATCTGGTTTATCTGGTTTATCTGGTACAGGACTTAAGAGACAGGGAAAGATAATTCTGTGCCAAAAGGTTATTCAAAAGGTTGTTCATCTTGGGCACGTCCTGCCTGGGATGGATTTGTCTGTGTAAAGATCCCCAATTAAAGTGCCAGCTATGACTCTGCTCCTTCCCTCTCACCCACCACACAGGCTATGTTCTGGTAGGTTATAATTTTCCCAATTAACTAAAATCCAGTTGTTTTCAGCTCAGATCAGCAGGTGAGATCACATCCCTTGCAGTGGCTAAAGCAAAATCCCACTGTCTGATACTTCCAAGCACAAACCTCACAAACACGTTGGTGTTGGGTTTGTAATCCTGTTCCAGCATCTTACAGTCATCACCAACATCCACCATAAATGAACCCAATTAGCTCACAATCTCCACTTGACGTGGGCTCAAATGTGACATTGATAGTTTAGGTGCTGCTCCTGCATTAGGAGGTTTATCCAAGGTTTATCCAGGTACCTCCAAGCAATTCCAGAAGATTATGATGCCACAGTGACATGATTGGTTTCTTACTTATGTGTGGCATTTTCTGGGTTTGGGAATTTTCTTCCTTTCCACTGAAAGGGAATAGGAGTAAGCAAAGGCAGCTTCAGAACCGAATCTGGATCAGGATACAACTTTCTCCTGGGTGTTCACATCCAAGGCTTTCTCTCCCAGCCGAGGATCCTCTTTTGATGTTGTATTTTTGGTGGGAAATGGTGCCAAATTCAGTATTAGCTCCCTGCTATTAAATACATAAAAGGTACGTGTGCACACATAAAAAGGTAACAACACTCAGTGCAAGATCTGGAGCCTGAGCTGCTGGAAGTGTCACCAATGAGGTCACTTTGAGCCCTACACGGGGTTTGAGGTGCCACAGAAAAAGGGCTCCTGATGGGCATGACTTTCTCTACTGACTTCCAAGGACCCCTGAGAAGATCAGACATCCCCAGGACATTTCAGATCACATATCTATCACTGTTCTTCACCCACTAGGACATGACAAGAGCTTCTTTCTCAGGATGTTTTCCAACGGTCTCACTTTGCTACAAACCTGATGTTCTCCCTCGTTTCCTGCTGTTTGAAAGTAACTGATAGAAAACCAACTGAGTAAACCCGTGAAGACCATCCTTGATTGTTGTCTAACAACAAAGATCCCTGGCAGATGTACTTCAAAACAAAAGCAAGTCTCCCTCATTAACCTGTACAGAAAGCACTCTCTAGGAGAACAGAAGCTCCTGCATTAGTGGGCAATTAAAGCCCTCAGATATGTTCCATACCACATTCCAGGCACGTGCCAATATTTAAGCATCTGCCAGATAGCAGGTGGTTTGGAAATCATTATCTTTTCAAATTATGGTGCTAATGGCATGTGTGAAATGACTGAAAAATTACATGTTTCCCCTTCTCCATCATTAAAATGAAATAAATTGCTGCAGTGCATTATCTAAGGCTCGGGAAGCACAAAGCACGGGCAAAGCTGGGTTTCCCATTTTCCACCCTGCTCCATTACTGTGGCCTCTCCCATTAATGAGGGGCAATATTCCGTGATATTTGACTTTTGTGACTTCCCTCTACCTGGAATAACTAAAGAGGACCAAAAGCATCAGCATCAACGGGTTCTCAAATGGAACAGAGCTTGGTAATTAGGAGCAGTCAGCCAGTTCTTGGAGCAGCACTGACAGCACAGTCTGGCCATAAAATAGTGGAGAATTCCTGTAAGAATATGGAGACAAACATGGGAAAATAAACCCTGTTGAGAGGGGGACAAGGGAGAGAATTCAGCCCGGGGAGAAAGGAGGGGTGGGAGGATTTAAGGGGTTTTAAGGTTTGGGTTTGTCTCTCATGGACTCTGATTTGACGTTATTTCTCCAAGTCAAGTCTGGTTTGCCCATGGCAGTAATTTCTGAGGGATCTCTCCCTGTCCTCATCCCAACCCTGGAGTGTTTCCTCATTCCCCCTGCCCAGCTGAGGAGGGGAGTGATGGAGGGGCTTTGGTGGGCACTGGGCATTGGGGGGGGTCAACCCACCACACCAAGACAGACAAATCCCTGGAGCTTTTTGGTCTTCCTTCGGTTCAGAGCTCACACTGAGGGAGTTCCTAGCTCTCAGAACAACTCAGTAAATTAGGAATTTAGTTTCTTTTCTGGAAGCTTGGTGTGGTTTGGGTGGAAGGGGCCTTAAAAATCATCTAGCTCTGACTGGGCCATGGCCTGGGACACCTTCCACTAGCCCAGGTTGTTCCAAGCCCCATCCAACAGCTGAGGTTTCTGAGGATAAAACACTTTTAAAGTCCTTGGTTTGGGTGCCCAGTTGCTGAGCATGGCAGTGTCTTTTCTGCTTTTCCAAACCATTCCAAACATCCTGCCAGGTGATATGGGCATTTGAAAGCAGGAAGAACACACCGAGGACTGTCCTGTTCCTCTTCATCCATTTGTCATAAAATGGCCTGGCTTGGAAGGGACCTTAAAGATCATTTTGTTCCAACCATGGCCACAGATGTCCTGGGTGAAACCAGCTGCTGGTTCAGAGGGAAAGGTGAGCTTTTGCTTCACCCAGTGAGCACGAGGCTTGGAAATTTGGTTTATACCCGATATAAACAAAGGGAGAAACCTATGTAACCATCCCATTAGGAGATAACCTGAAAACAAGTGATGTTTAAGTATATGGCTTTCAGGTTCTCCCCATATAACAAATGACTGGAAGAAAGGACTGAGGCTCTATCATAAAATCAGACAGCCAGTTAAGGATTTAGGTAACAGGCTGAGTTGATTTGGGGCTGGAAAAGTTTTCTGAAATAAATTAAGCAAGGCAGTTCATCTCTCTCTTTTTTTTTTTTTTTTTTTAATTTTAAACCATCTCTATTAAATGAATAGTTGCTTCAAAAATTCCTCCTGTTTCCAGATCCTGAGCGCTGGAGGTGATTCGAGACTTCCAGATATTTTATATCAAGATAAGTGCCAGTTAAAATGATGCATGAGCAATGGGAAAGTGTTCCTAAGTATTGGAGGAGAGCTGTTATGTGCTTTAGCTCGGTAGCCTTCTGGCACAGCCCATAAAGACAAAACAATAGGGAAGATTTACTATAGGAAGGAGCTGTAAACAAGGCTCTAGTCAGTGCAAAAGCAAGCTGCAGTACAGACACAAACCCAAGTACCATGCAATTCAGGCACATTTCTATTTTGCTACCTAAAACAAACATATAAAAATCATAGCCCATTCAAACTGGATTTTTTTTTTTTTTTTTCATTTCAGAGAGGGTTGGTGCTTTGGAAAAGCCTTGCAGTTTCTAAGGACTTCACACCGTGAATTAAAATACCATTGCAGCATCAATGATCACCATTACATTTTGTCTGTGCCCATCCTTTATTGCCTTTTCCATATTACCTGGTAGCATCAAAAGATCTGCTCCATTTACTTTAATCAAAAGTTCCCCACAAATATCTCTCATTAGTATTTAGTCTGGATGAAGCACCTCATCAAAATCTCCGACGATTCCGCCGATCCCAGCCCGCCCAGCTGAAAGGCAAAGAGCAGCAAAGCCCCGAAATTGGTATCATAAATCACACAAAATGGGTTTTTCTCCTAAACATTTCCAGCTTCATTAATTAAGAGAGCATTACCAGGCCTGTGGAAGCCCTCAGTGAGTTTTAAGAGTAGAGTCGTGTCGGTGGTCTCAGGTCACCTGCATCACTTGGTGCATATTGAATTCTTTACCTGGCAGACACAAAGCAGCTCAATAGCAAAGTGACCCATTTGAGAGGTTCCTGCAACACTTGGATTGAAATTTCCTGACTGGGAACTCAAGTTAACTGTGGCTAAAGCTTTCTGGATTGTTTTCTTCGTATTTTTATAGTAAAGGAGGTCGGATGGCCAATTCAGTTTTAGCACCACAACCAAAACAAGAATCTGGAAATTGCAGGTTAGTTTTGATTCTTTTTGTTTCCTCTCCCACAGGGAATGTGATGGATGATGGATGTGATGATGAGCAGTATATGCACACCTGGCATCAAGCATGGAGATAATCCATTTTAAGCCCGTGCATATGATCCAGCAATATCAACAGGGGCCACAATCCTTTCAAACCCCATAAACTATAAAAAAAAAAAAAATTGGAAATGTGAGTGGAAGCTTCAGGAGAAAATTGAAACAAAAATCATTCAGAAATCTTGCTACTGAGACAGCAAACTTTGCAAATATTGATCGAGGGACTTCTCCTCTGCATTTCTGCTGTGCACAAAATTAACTTTAATTTCCCATCTAGGGCTCTAATTTATATCCTTGATTACATTAAGGAGCTGTCCTTCACAGTTAATGGCAGATACAAATATGCAGATAAAATACATAAATATTTTATGGATACTACTTAATACTACATATTAAGTAGTTTTGCATCCAGGAAAACTCTTTCAAAAAAACCTGTTTGCAGAAAACACTCACTTTAGAAGACTAGAGGCTAAAGGCCACATTTTTAGTGACATTTACCTCATGAAAGATATGGAGAGGATTTTAGGGCAGGAACCTGTTAGGATTTTCTAAATTTCCGTCATTATTCACGTAGAATATTCTCCTCTGTCATGTTTGAAAATGTAATTTCAACCCCTCATTATTTGCTCAGGCTTTGTGAAACAGGCCCCCACTGTGAAGAGGGCTCATAAAGCAGTTTAAAAGGTAGTTACAGAAAACAAAATGCATAAATGCTGTAACAACAAGTACACCAAGATTGCTATTTAAGCTGAGATCACTTTTGGCATTAAAATTTTACGAATAGTTTCAAACCTCTGCACGTGGAAGGCGATGATTAAGGTTTTCCTATTCATCACTGCAGCGAGAGTCTGTTTTGTGAAGTGATTAATACATTTTGGTCTTGCTGGGGACACAGTGGTTTCACCCCACAGCCTTCTCTGCTCCCTGGCTGAAATCTTCACACCAGAAGCAGAGAAAAGCACAAAGAGCAGGGGAATAAAAATCTCACCATATCTACTCCAAAGTCCAGTGGTGGGTGGCAGGAAAGGTGCAGGAGGCAGAGGGTGTTGGGCAGGGCACTCCAACACTGCCCAGGAGCAGCGCTGTCCATCTGCATCACCCCTCACTCCCGAAAAATTGCACTCCAGAAACCCAGGCAGCCAAAAGTGGGGCGCTCCAAGCAAAGCTCAGTTCACATTTCCCAGATGGTGGTGTGCTCATTATTCCCGAGATCATGAACTTTGGAGATGACACCTGGTTTCTAACAACACTTTTCTTCAGCTCATCCTGCCAGAGTTCCCCCTAAATGCCTCCCAAAATTCATGCTGGGCACAGTTTTCGTCGAGGTGGACAAGAACTGGAGGAAACTGAAAAACTGAAAACTTTTTTTTTTATGTTTTTACCCTTCCCTGAGAGGGTGGGGAGGCCCTGGCACAGGTTGCCCAGAGAAGCTGTGGCTGCCCCTGGATCCCTGGAAGTGTCCAAGGCCAAGTTGGACAGGGCTTAGAGCAACCTGGGATTAGTGGAAGGTGTCCCTGCCCATGGCAGGGGCTGAAAAACAAATGATTTTTAGGGTTCCTTCCAAACCATCTGGGCTTCTGAATCAGGGCAGAGTTTGATCCTTGTGCTGCCAAAGGTACCATGTTTCAGGATTAAAACAGGACTTAGTAGAGATCACATTTTTCATTACCAAGAAGTAAAGAGAGGTCTTGTTGAGAAACTGGATGGAATCTCAGTTTGGGTTTCTTTTTTAATTGTCATGGGTCGGTGAAGAGCTCTGAGCTCATCAAATCCAATCATTAACCTGTGGTTGCCAAGCTCACCACTAACCCATGTCCCCAAGGGCCACATCTACACATCTTTTCAATCCCTCCAGGGATGGAGACTCCACCACTGCCCTGGGCAGCCCCTTCCAATGTCTGAGCACCCTTCTGGTGAAGAATTATTCCCTAATATCCAACCTAAACCTCTCCTGGCACAGCTTGGAGCCATTTCCTCTTGTCCTCCTGCTGGTTACCTGAGAGCAGAGACAGACCCCCCCACCCGGCCACGATATTTAATTTCAATAAATTAAATACTAACATAAAATAATAATAATAATATACTAGTATAAAATAAATTAATAATTATATGCAATAACAGAACTTGAAGGCAAATCTGGAGCCTCATCTTGAAGCTGGATTTTGCAAATGGAAATGCTGAAGAATCATCTTTAAGTGCCCGATCTTGGTTGCCTTTAATATTGCACATTAATTACACATGGTTTAATAGAGTAATTCTTTTATTTATAATTAAAATCACTGTTAGGGAGCAATAGTGAAAGACTATATAAATAACTTCAGCAAAGCAATGAGAAAATAAGTGGAAAAAAAACCAGTTCAAAAGATAGTGATGAATAGTAAAGAATCAGGGGTTTTGGTTTGGGTTTTTTTTGCAGATTCGACCATTTCATCTGAAATAACACCTCCTGAGCAGTGGGGTACAGAGAAAAAGAGCTCAATTGTAAATTCTCTTATTTTTTTAATGGAAAGCCAACTTGTCTCAAAATCCCCAATGGCTGAAACAAATGGTTATCCAAGTGAATGGGAGCCTAATCATGTACCACAGGTAGTAAATGTAATGTTGTGTTTCAATGATTTTATGGCTAAGGAGCTCATTTGTGTGCTATTTCCAATATGAGCTTTATGACTAACACCAATAAATAGAAGGAAATACGCTCTGATTCTTAACAAAATGCAGTTTCTTATCACGGCAGTTTGTCTCAGTGAAAGCAGTGTCTCCTGTCTGGGGACAAGGTTAGGGCCAAGCTTAAAAAGCAAGGTGAGGTGTATTAATTCTGCTCACCCCTGCACAAACACACGCTGTACTCTAATTCCTCACTAGCAGTCCTTTGCATAAAGTTAATCGGCAATAAACTTTCCACGAGAGTGAGATTAAAAAGGACTTAAAAAAAAAAAATAAAATAAAAAGAAAGAGGCAAAAGCTCCCAGTTGTTTGCCCCGTGCTTTTGCAGGAGTCACCTTTCCCCAGCAGCCACCAACCCACGATTAGCATACGACAGATCACAGCGGGGCCTCTCCTTTTTTAATTTCCTCCCTGTGAAGAAAGTTTCTGCCCTTTCCTTTACCTCCAAGTCGGCCTCTTAGGTTGCATAAATCAATACAGCAACATTAGCTTTGACAGAGCTAAGCCAGTTTGCCACAATTGATGATACAAGCCCTTGTCTGCACACCCAATTAAATATTAATTAAACACGAGCAAACAAACAGAATCTCTCGCCAGCAGAGGACGGGAAAAGCTCTCCTGTGTTAACTATTACCACTGCCAAGCAGGGCCTTACAGATGAAGGTCTGGAGCTTGCAAGGAGGCAACTGTGGTGGAGGAAGTGAATCCAAAATTTCTGTGCCAAGCTTTCCGAACGCTCTCGTGCTCGGAGGTTTAAGTCCCACGAGGGTGTATCGACATCCTGCCTCCTTGCTGAGGTCACACTCGTGTCCTGGTTCATGTCCTGCCTCATCCCAGGCCATGGAGGATGTGGATTTATCATGTTTTATAGGGGGGATGGGCTCCCCAGCACCTCTGGAGAGACAGACAAGATCAGGGGGAATTTTACCTTGCCTGTAGTTTTACACTGCCTGTAGTTATTTCAAGATCTAGAGGTAATTCTGGGTATAATCTAGGTATAATCTAAGATTAAAGCACGGGAGAGAAAGGTTCTCTAGACCAGAATTAACCAAACCAGGCACTGACAGAGGGATCCACTTACTCCATAATTCAGTTCAAATCAACCTTTGGGACCAAAAAGCCCTCAAATCAACCTTTTAAAAGCAAAATCTCCTTGGAAGGGGAAAAACGGGAGGAGGATAACCAAAGGATTATAAAAATCCTCTTTCCTACCTGCTTGCCAGCTCCACAGACCTGAGTGGATGTCAGCCCATAATGAGCTTAATGTCCCAGCTAAATTCATCCCAATTATTTGCAGTTCACCACCGGCGTGGGCAATTTACAGCAGGAAGTCCTGAACACCATCGTTGTCACCCGTTCAGTCACAAGGGTCATAAATCCAGGATGATGGATCACTCCTTCCTTTTGCTGAGAAAGGGAACTGCCATTTTTTTTTTTTTCCCCCACAGGCTCAAGGTTAAAATGTTCAAATATCTGTTTGCAAACTTCTCTGGGACACGTGCAGAGGGCATTTGTTTGCCTGGCTACAAAGGCAGCAGAAGGCGACAAGAGCTTGTACCATTAAGATAAAAACACCTGAGAGAGGATTTGTTAGAAGAGAGTTGTCTTCAGATTAAAAGCAGCAATCAGAATTTGCGGTTTTGGAGTCAGATTTTCTTTCTTGCAAATTACCAATTGCATGATCTGGATTTTTTTTCATGTACTTCATTACTGGTTGGTACAACTAATCATTAGGCACAGAGGTTTGTAAGTATAGCTGCTCACTTGGGTCCAGATTTGATGCCCCCCCTCAGCTCAGCATTCCCACTTGTACCCAAAAACTGCTGATAAAGTTTTGTCCCTAAAATAGATTTGCAGCCATGCCTTGGTGTCAGTTGTGCCTTTAGACAAAGAAGGACACAGATCTGGGCTCTCTGGAGACACAAATGGGGAAAGAGGTTTCTCTCTGAGTGGTCTGTGTTAACGGTATGACTGCCAACATTTCCCTTCTGTTCTATATTTTCAAATTCACATACAAGTGTGGAAATACATTTTCCACAGGTATTTTTACCAAGATTCCTAGGCCCAGCTGCCTAGAATTCAAGATAGTGAAGGTCTTATTATTGCACTGGTGGGAAGGAGATGGTTTTCTTTTCAGTTCTTCTTAAAAGGAGATTTCATTTCTTCCACTGAACACCTAGGATCAACAAACCTTTTCCAGTGCAAAACTCACAGATATTTGGCTTATTTTCTTCTGGAATTGAGGATTCTTGATGGAATTGGGGTTGTTTGTTGAGCCTGGAGAAGAGAAAGTTTCAGGGAGACCTCATGGCCTTCCTAAGGAGCTTATAAAAAAGAGGGAGAGTGACTTTTTTACACAGGCAGAGGAGGAACAGTTTTAACCTGAAAGTGGAGAGACTTAGATTAGATATTGGGAAGAAACTCCTCCCTGTGAGGGTGGTGAGGCCCTGGCACAGGGATGGACAGAGAGGATGTACAGTCCTGCTGGATCAAGGGACCAGCGGGACTCCCTCCTGCTTAATCCCAGATTTAACAAATTGTGTCCATGATGTACTTCATGAGAATAAGAAATTCTCAGGTTTAATACATGATATTAAACATGAGTCTCATCTGACATAAGACAACAACCTTTTTCCACCGGGTTGTCATGTCCCCTGTAGACATTCACCTCTCACTCTGGCAATATTCAATATTCACCCCTTCACAGGGAGTTTGTAAACCACCTCCTTAACCACAGCACAGACCTCAAGCCTGTCTTTTTAAAAGCTGGTGCCTCAGAGTTATTTTGCACTGTTGATTACGTATTCTGTGCCAGCAGCACATAAAGCTCTAAAGATCATCATTGTCAGTAAAAGTCTCATGCATGTAAACAAGGACTGAACTTGCCTGTTATTTAAGAACAGAGCTCAAGTCTGCTTTTTTGATCCAAGCCTTGCTGCTCTTACAATTTCTGAAGGTTAAGACAAGTCTGTTCCTAAACAGAAAAAAAGAGGTGACACGCACAAAATCAAATTCTGATTGCAGTCTGGCCTCCAAATCTGCAATTTAATTTAGCTGTTATTTTGTAAATGTCCTACTCGTGCCACGACACACGGTAATGTCCTTGCATAATAAACACCAGGGCATTTAAAAAGGAAAATGGTATAACGTGAAAAAGCGAATCGCAAAAAACCCAAAGGAAGAAAATCCAAACAAATAAAACAAAAAAACACACATCACAGCACACCATTTCTGCTGCTGCTGCTGCCTTCATCCTTCCGTTCCAGCTGAAACCCACCCGAGGTTCACACAGACTGTTTAAAATTGCAATTTGCTCACAAGAAAGCCACCACTGATAAACAATGCAGAAAGGACAAATCCAGCTGTCCCTGACCCCCTCCCCGGGAGCTCATCCATGGCAGCTGCAGATTTAAGGCCCGAGATATTCAGTCAAACTCCTTCATCCATCAGCAGAAGACACGGAATGGACCCAAAAGCAGAGGACCCAAACTGCAGGGTGCTCTCCTCTGTCCCCACCACGTCCACACCTGAGTGAAGAATTATTGTCCCAGCTTCAAGGAGCGGAAAGGGAAAAATACTTCTCGTGCCTGAGGGTGTTGCAAAAGTAAAGGATGGAAAAAACCAGCCCCCAAATCACCTCCACAAAATCTCACCGTGGTAGACACAGGAAGAGAACTGCAAATTTCTGCCTCATGAAGTGGCTGTAATGTGTGTTTTATTTGGGCCTGTTGGATTTCACTGGCACTTGGAGATTGGATCAGGCTCTCGGAAGCTTTAAATATGGAATTTAATATAGAAAGACAGACATCTATTTTCCTATTAGTTCCAAATTCAATAACTAAACTCAGCTCCTATAAAAATCTTGAATTCCAGCTGTAGCCAGACTTTTTCTCCTGTCTGCAAAGAGCAGCAGAACTGAAAATACCCAGACACATCATTTAGGAATAAAATAGGGAATGATAGTTTAAACTTAAAGATCAAATTATATCTATGGAGCTGTACTGGGTTTTCAGGGGGAGGTTTTGGTAGGGGAGGAGGCCACAGGGGTGGCTGTAAAGCTTCTCCCATGTCCAGTGGAGCCAATTCCAGGCAGCTCCAGGATGGACCCACCACTGCCAAGGCCAAGCCCATCAGGGCAGTGGGAGCATCTCTGGGATAAAATAATTAAGAAGAGGGAAAAGTTATTTTTCAGGAGCATTAACTTTGGAGAGAGGAGTGAGAAATGGGAGAGGAACAGCCCTGCAGACCCCAAGGTCAGGGAAGAAGGAGGGGCAGGAGGTGCTCCAGGCACCAGAGCTGAGGTTCTCCTGCTGCCCGTGGTGCAGCCCATGGGGAGGCAGCTGTGCCCCTGTGACAATTCAAATTATTAAATAGACTGACAAAATTATTAACTTAGATCAAATCCAAGACAAAGCCTATTCTTGTCTTCCTAAGTATTTTTACCCTTCTGTAGCAGTTCTCACAGCTGTGTCAAACCCGGGAGTCCTTCAGCCTTGCAGCACTGATGAGATGGTTTTGCAGCTAATATATTCACAGGCTGAGTGGCTGTAGGGTTTAAAAAAAAAAAAAAGGGGGGGAAAAAAAAAGGTCACCTCCATCTTTTCAGCATTAATCCACGACTGAGCACATGAGAAACAACTCGGTCATCCAGGTTAAAAGTAGATGTGTTCAGATGAACTGCAAGCAAACTTCCCAGTGTAGTACTAATTATAGCAGGCGTGTGAACAGCTAGTAAAAAAGGGCTTTTTTTTAATGCCTTTGTTATAGCTTCATGCCATAATTAGGAGTCTGCTCAGCAAGTGGAGGAGCAGAGACATCGCTCTGCCCCAGTAGAGCTCCTGACATTGCTTTACCAGCTTCTTTCTGGCTGGAGGAAATTTAAAGGAGATTTAAAATGAAATACTGAGTGAGGGAATGGAAAGAAACAAGAATATCTGATTATTTTTTTTTTTTTTAGGTTTTTTTTTTTA
>NW_016690408.1:42556-60626 GCF_001604755.1 Lepidothrix coronata | reverse complement strand
TGGGAATTGGGGATATTTTGGTGCATTTGGGGGGTTTTTGATAGGATTTTGGGAGGGTTTGTGCGATTTTGGGGAAATTTGTGACATCTTAGGGGCATTTGTGGAAATTTTGATGGGATTTTGTGGGTATTTAAAGTGGATTTGGGGGGAGTTTGGGGGGATTTTGCTGAAATTTTTGAGTGGAATTTTGCTACAATTTTGCCATATTTCAATGGGACTTTGGGAGATTTGGGGAGGGGGAGGTTTCGATGGGATTTGGGGAGGTTTGGGTGGATTTGGGGACAACTTTGGTGGATTTTGAGGGATTCTGATGGCTTTTTGCCCCTGGGGACACACCCACACTATTTCCCTGATTCCACAGGAGCTGTGGGCAAATGGGAACAACTCCAGGCCCTCAACCCAACCCCCTCCAGCAGTGGAAAGTTTCTGTGCTGATATCTGGAGGCACAGGGCTGATCTTTTTGTTCCATGACAAGAACAGTGTCCTGTGATTTGTGATTGCACAGGGACCCCAACACTCCATTTTCCCTACAAAAACACATAAATTTCCTCCAGAAACCTGAGACCTTCTGCCTCTTAAATCAGTTCATCATCCCCTCACGCAGAAGGCATTAAAAATCTGACATTTTATATTGCAACCTAATTAAAAATTTTACATATTTCAAGACTGTTTATGATATTTTGCACAAAACCACTTGTAAAACATCAGGTTGGGAAGTTTCTTTATAGATGTCAATGGGTGTTTTAATAAAGCATGTGATTCAATGAAGCATTTACTCTCTTTTTCCATGAAAGAGTAATTGAAATGTTAATTCAAATTGGATTGGACAGATGCAAAACCTGAGTAATTGAATGCAAACAAAAGAAGAGGAGGAGGACGACGATGCCAAGTTGAAATCTTCTGCAGAAACAAGGGAATTGTGGTTATAATTCCTACTCTTTAATATTTTCCTAAAGGACCTGGAAGGCTGAGAAATAATTACATTAAGAAAACTGGCAAATTAATCCGTTTTGGGAAACATGGCTAGCACCAGAAAGGCAAACAGAGTGGAGAAATGGGGAGAGGGAACAAATCAGAAAGGCCTAATTTGGACACATCTGAGGTTGTGGCAACATCTTAAATAATACAGGCGGTGGCAAATTATCTAAAACATTTGAATAAAGGAGAAAATAGAGAAGGAACAATCAGCTGGCAGCGATGGAAACCCAATTAGAGATAGGTGGGAAAACAGGGTTGAGCACCAACACGTATAGAGCAGCCACATCCACGCTCCTGCTCAGCAGAGGTATTGCTCCAGCAGGAATTCTTTTCTCCAAGAAGACTCCTGGAGCGAATTTCCAGGAGCACTGTGGAGGAATTCCAGCCAAGAGAAAATGGGAACACGTGGGAGATGGATGAGACGTGATGGGTAAAGGTGATCAGACACTTGAGTGCTTTGCTAAAAGGGGCCTCGAGGACTAAAATACCTGTGGGAAGAGAGAAGAATTAGTTTACAGCACCTTATGTATGTTTTGGGGTGTTTTTTACATTAACCAGCAGCTGAACTTCCCTTAGTCTTTATTGCAAGGTGGGGGTTATTATAGAAAATGTTATCCCAAAAATGGAACGAACCTGGATCTCCGAAAGAAAAATGAGCGATTCCTCGTGGGCAGCTGGACCGTGGCATTATTGGATAAAGAGGGAAAAAATGAGCAGAGATTAATGGACTGAACAGCCATAAAACTTCCGTGAAAGTCTTCTCAAGGAGTGCTGGAAGCTTAAAGGAGCCTTGAAGAGGTGCTGGGAAGTGGAGAGTCCTTTTGCAGGCAGTTGGGCTTGCTCACATCATAAATCTGCTTCCCAGCTACAGATTACGGCTTGGTATTAGATAATTTGAAGCAGAAAATTCAAACATCTTCCCCTATTTTTACGTATGGAACTGGCATCTCAATCAACAAATGTAATTGCTTGTTTTAAAGAGCATTATAAATCACTCTCCCCTCTCACTGCAGTTTTCAGAAGAAGTATCAATTCCTGCTCCTGATTTCTGAAGCTGACACGTTATTAGCGTCATACATTATGTCTAAAACAATCGGAGGAAATGGAACTGATAACACAGAAATAGAAAGCATCCAGAAATGAAAAAAAAAAACTAACCCAATAACACGCTCTGAAACATTCATCAAAGCATATTAGCAATAAATTTTAATCAGCAGCGTGTCACTTCCCATTGAGTGAAAGCAGAGAGGCTGTGCTGTTCCCACTTACTGACATCATATAATCAGCATTACAGAAAAGCTGGTTATCAGGTGAACTTTCAACTTAAATCAGAAGAAAGTAACAGGATAAAATGAAAAGTGAAATGGGGAATATCAGTGCAGAGGAATGGGTGTCCAAGAAGCAAATTGCACCAAGCAGGTACAGCTACCAAAGAGGCATTAAAGAGCTGGAGTGATGGTTCAGCCCTATGGAGTCAATGGAATTTTTCCCAGCAGCAAAAGGTTCCTGGGGTGTCCCTGAGGATGTTTAAGGAGCCAGGCAGGCAGCCAAGGGTGCAGTTTGGAGCTGATTTGCCTTTGTGAGGCTTCCTTAAAATGGGCCCAGGCAGTGACCCAGCAGAAGTGAAGCATCCCAAAGACTTCCCCAGATCAGCATTGACCTTCCCACCTTGGGATCTACTGGGGAGCTGAGCCTTTAGCTGGAAACCCGTCCCAAAAACGAGGGCTCTGGGATGCCAAGATGCCATTCACAGCCAGGCTTCCCAGCTGAAAGCAAATCATGGTTACAAAAAACACCAATTAATCTGCAGAGTGCTGTTGGTTTGTAACAGCACTGCAGGCAGAATGGGAGCTTCAGACAAAGGGAGACCCTCCTGTTGAGCTACAAGGTGAAGAAAGGACCCCCTGGCTTTCCAAAATCCTTCTCAGAGAACAGTCTGGGCGCAGCTGGATCCAATCCTGGTCCCATCGTTGTCTAAAAGAGTCCATAGGTGTAATTTAAGCTTTATGCTTAAAGGGTTAAGGATGGAAACCCAAATACATTTATGTGAATAAAATAAATTATTTATTTAAATTGATGATGATGATAATGATTAGACTAAGAGATCTTCATCAGAATTATTTACTACACAGTACAGGGAGCTCTAACTATGAGTATAATGCATTATTTATTGAAGCAATGATATTAAAGCCAGAAAAACAATTATCAAATAGAGATTGATGTCACTCACCCATCCCAATGGACAAACAGGAATTGTTGGAGCTCTCTCCACTCCAGAACAGTAAAGCAAAGGGTAGTTTGCCCTTTCCCACCTGAAACCAATATTTTAAGGATGGTAACTGAGCAGGACAGGTATTACCAGCAGAGATATTCTCAGCAGAAAGAAACCATTTTTCACAACTCCATTTTCTGCCATTTGAGGAACAGAAACATTTAATTTTACAACTCATGGCAAAGTTTTGACTCCAAGAACCTGATTTTGAGAGTCAAAAGATCTGCATGCAAGAGATTCAGACCTTGGAGAAATGCTCATTATCTTTCACCTTAGCACTGCTATGAATTATTAGCAGTCTGTCAGTAAAGCGTGTTCTGCCATAATCCAACTTTATGATACACACAGAGAAGGTCCTGAATTATATCTGTACAGCCAAGCCAAGTATCATGCAAGATCAAATATTCACATTTTAAAATCCATTCTCTTATTGAATACTTACAGCATTCACGCAGGAAAACACCGACTTTTTCAAAAACATAGAGCCCAAACTAATTACTTGATTAAAATTATACACTCACAAGCAAAAATCAATTTATATGGTCGAGTGCCTCACTGCCATTTAACAACTTTGCTTTGTTTCTTATGCTCTAAGTGATAATGCTTTACTGATTGAAAGAAATTACCTGCTTTGGATCATTAAAGCATCTCAACATTAAAATGCAGAGATCTGATTGAGAGCTCTGCATTTTTCTTTTGCTGAAAGAGTTAGCAAACCCTCTGCTCTGTCAGACTTCATCATACACTGCTTGCATTGTTCCCTCTGTGTGCCCCACCTATGGCTATAATCTTTAATGAATGGAAGGACTTAAAAGAAAAGTTACTAATAGCATTCTGAAACCATCAATTAAAACCTGAAGTGTCCCTCCTTGCACTGAATGTCCCCCTATATTTCTGAAGGCAGGTAATGATGGTGAGATCCAAAGCAATCCATCCTCAACGACTGCCACTCCTTGGCATTTGATTGCCTCGACACAGCAGATAAATTCCAGTGGCTTCGCTGCAATTTGAGGCCCACGAGTGTGAAGAGCACGGGAATAATAAACCCAACTGCCTTGGAATGGTTCTGCACCTGGGAATGGCTGCAGGGGATACCTCTTTTTGGGCTGTTAACACGGGCAAGCGGGTCCCACCTTTGCACCAAGGCCTCTGTGATCACAAAAGAATTTAAAACAATCCACAGACACCTAGAAACAGAGCTTAATAGCAGGGCTAGGCAAATAGCCAAATATATGTGCTATAAGCTGATTAGCCCCGGGCTTCCCTGAAAGGCAGTTTTAATCGAGGGTACAAAGGAGCCTTCAGACACCCCCACCTTCATGTTCACTGACTCCACCTTTCTGAAGAAGCTGGCACAATTTTCTCCTTGCCTAAAAAAAACACGTCTAAAAAACATCACTGAGAGGAATGTAAACCAAAACCAAGGACAAAAGGCAGAGAGGACGTGAAAATATTTGCCGAGAGCAAAAACTGATGCAAAACAAAAGAACCCGTTAACAGAATCGCCCCCAAATAAAGGTTAAGCAACAGTGAAAAGCTTTTATCTTCACCCTACATGGAAATCAACTCTAAAACCCCTCTTGCTACAGGAAGTGCCAATCCCCCTCCTCATGAAACTGTCCCTTTTTCGAAATTCTCTGCTCCCCAAGGGAACTGATCCCAGGGAGGCAATCTCAGATTATGGCTAATGTAAAAGTCAATGGGTTTGCAAGGGGACGTTCTCTTTTCATCAGGATAAATCAAAGATATGGTTTCAAAGGGGAAAAAAAAGATCCTACCTGCTGCATATGAAAAGACCTCATGCATATTTAAGTCTGTGCTGCATCACAGCTCACACTGTCCTGGGCCTGCCAGCTCTTCCCTGTGCTTGTCTTTGGAACAGCCACAATTCCTGCTGTATTTCAGCCTTTTCCCAGGCCCAGGATTCAAAGCTAAAAGAAGAATCATGAGAAATTATCCCCCCAGCTTCTCAGCCGAGGATGCTTTAACTTCAACTTGAGGCTTTCGGCCTCAAAATCAGCATTTTGGTGTTTCCAGAGGTGTGAGCACACCCTGTGGTTCCCTGGACATCCATATGGACAGGGGGCCAGGCCACTTTAGAGATCCCACCTACTGCAGGTCCAAACCTGTAAAGCAAAGCCAGGGAAGTGGCTCCTCTTGAGCCCCTGTAGGGGAGCAGCGTGGAACCCTCAGGGCACACAAAGTCAGTGTCACCCCACCTTAAAACCCGAATGCTTTTCCAGTCTGAATTGTTGGAAAATGAGCTCTAAGCCCCTGGAATGCAGCTTGGATTCCCAAACCCCAATGAGGTTTCATGGTATTAGCTCCAGTACCCTAGTGTACATTTTATCTCAGATACTCCTATTCCTCCTCTCCACAGCCCTGCAGTTGTAGCTGAACCCAGGATTTCAACTCACTTTGGGTCAGAATCTACCAGGAATCGCTTTTTCCTCTAACGGTCCCTCTGCCACATTCCACTTCCAGAGGGATGCAAATTAATTTGGGATTAAAGCTATTATAAAACCCAGTACTGCTGCATAAACCCACAGCCTACTGAATAGACAGCAGGTTTGCAAATTATTGATCATCATTTTCAGTCTCCTGGGAGCAGGAAACAGGCTCATTTTATGCACAGAAGGTAAAAGTTCCTATTTATTCCCCTTTCATTTTTCCTCCTGTTAGCCAAGCTCTCTTATTGAAAGCCTAAACCGAAGTTTTTACCCTTTCTGATGCTTCAATATGTCAGTGTCCTGGGGTGAAAACTTCTGCCAAGCCTGACAAACGATTTTTACTCGGTGACTTTTTCCCTGTGCAGGCTGAGAGCTGAGAGGACCTGGGCCAATTAGGGCACTGCAGAGAAGTGCTCTTTGCCAGGAGCAGAGAGGAGAGGTCAGATGCCACGGTGGAACTCTGAGCATCCCTCCACCAGGTCAGCTGCAGCTGCCCTCCTTATCTCCACAAACCTCTTCCAAAGGCTCCTCTTTCTCCTTTTAGCAGCTGAAACGGGCACAGGGCAGGTGCCCCCCAGATGTCACAGGGACTCCTGTGGTTGTCCCGTCTGGAAATGTCAACCCTCTTCCCTCTGGCACAAAAACACCCAGCTGAGTGACCCCAAGGACACACCAAGCTAATTCTGCCATTTATTAGCCTCATAAATATTTCTGAATACTCTGCTCCTTGCATGTAACACTTTCCATGCATTACTGCCCCTGGGAATTTAATGAGCTCTCCATTAAGCCCTGAATTCCCTTCACTTTGGAGCTGGGATATCCATCACACTTTGCCACAGCTCCCCTGGTTGGCTTAGGAAAATATTTAAACCTCTGACCTGTGTCTGTTTTCACTGACATCAATAAAACCCTGCTTAACTAATTCAGTGGAATGTCACAGAATCACAGAGCCATGGAATGGTGTGGGTTGGAAGAGACCTTAAAGCTCATCTCATTCCAACCCCTGCCATGGGCAGGGACACCTTCAACTAGCCCAAAGGAATGACACCACCAGAGTTTCATTCCTGTCAAACTTGATCTCAGTCACTCATTAGGGCATGTGAATTTTTATTTAAAAGACAGACAACCATATCAGACAGAGATAAGGAGCAAATCCCATCAAATTTCTGAACACAGTCGGAAATAAAAACTAGTAAATTATGGTAACCTTTCAAACAAACAGGCATTGCTTAATGAAGTTACCCAAAAAACCCAAGGGAGATAATATGGGAACCATGACAAAAAATACCAGCACTGTTTAAAATCAAACCTGCATCACATCACTTGAATTAGATCAGATGTCAACTAGAAGTGCATCACACACAAAAAATGATCATTTTTTTACTTATTAATTAGCATTACTTGTTTCCTTTTCCTTTCCACTGTTGCCCAGTGTTGAGAGAGAGCTGCTCATTTCGTAAGACAATCAGATCATCAAATGGTTTGGGTTGGAAAGGGTCTTAAATGCCAACTAGTGCCACCCCCTGCCATGGGCAGGGACACCTTCCACTAGCCCAGGTTGCTCCAAGCCCCGTCCAACCTGGCCTTGGACACTTCCAGGGATCCAGGGGCAGCCACAGCTTCTCTGGGCAACCTGTGCCAGGGCCTCCCCACCCTCCCAGCCAGCAGTTCCTTCCCAATATCCCAATCTAAACCTACTCTCCTCTCCTCTGAAATGAAACAGCTGAAGGGCAGAAAATGCCAAGTAAAGAAATCCCCTTAGGCAACACCTTCACACAACATTTTGAGTTCCTTTTAAGGGGAAAAAAAAAACAGAAAACAAAGTATCACGGGCAGATTTCCAGACCTGAGGGGGAAGGAAGAAGAGATGCTGATATTTTATCTGTTCCATGGAGGTAACACAAGTAGGTTGAATGTCTTACTCTGCCCAGGTCTGAATCCTGACTCCTCTAAAGGCAAGAACCCCTTGGCACAGCCTCAGACACATTTATATGCAAGGAACCTCCTGCTAACACTGCTTAACTTTACATAATAACCATCTATTGCAGGAAAGAACTGGAGTATGGGCAAGTATTCCTCCCCTAGGCAAGAAAATCAGCATTTCAGATCCATTTTAAGTACATTTTCGAGCCTTCAAAACGAAAATGTCCCATTTTTCCCAGTCGTGGGGCTGGGGAGAGGCACCTCCAGTGGTTCTACCCACTTCCCCTGGGAGCACAAGTTTACAAACTGTGGGGAGGAACTTCAAGAGGGTGGAAAAGATAATTAGAAAGTGTTATTGTCCTTTGTATTGTTTTCACAGCTGATATATATATGTATATATATATAAAAACATACATATTAAACCAGGGACTTAATTTACTCACAAAGAGAGTAATCTCTTCTTTTTGTCAGAGAACTCACTAGATTCCAAATTTCCCATCAACTTCCCTGGGATCTGGAGTTGTTCTCTGCTGTCATGGACCAAGCAGAGCGAGATGGTATTTTGAAGGAATTCCACATTTATTTTGAGAGATGAAAGGGAAATGTCACTGCAGGAGCGAAACATTAATCTATGAAGAGCTTTAATGGGAAAACTCAGGGCTTTGGAGAGAAAATGGTGAGAGAGAAACCAGGTGGGAAAAAGGAGCTAAAATCCTAATATTACCACAGGGTCAGTCTTCAGAAATACATCTGAAATAGGGCAGCAGGGCAGGCTGGGAAGACTGAATTCCCTAGGAAACTGTTCTGGAATACGCTGGCATTGGATACAGAGGCTAGAAGAAAGAACACACATCAAATAACTCCGGGATCTGGGGCTGCAAGAAAGAGTAAACATTCTTAAGAATTCCTTGATTTTTAATTCCAGCCTAGGGAAGCCCATCTGAAGGAGCTCAGCTGACCCTGCTCAGGCTGCAGGTTTTCACTTAGATCCACCTCCAAACTCCAGACTCGAGGCAGGTCCCAACCTGAGGGTGAGTTTCACCCACTGGAAAGTTAAAGTTAAACCTGCAAAAGAGAAATCACAGGTGGGAAAACCACATTATTCCATGGCCTTTGATCCAAATTTGGTGAGGCTCAGAGATGAGCACCGAGAGAGAGAGAGATCCAGAGAGAGAAATTCAGGATGTCTCCATGAAATGGAATCAAAGGAAATCAGGAACAATAAATACATCTTATACACTCATGTACGACAAGTGAAAATTACCTCAATCTTGGGGGTTTTTCTGATTCAATAATTCAGATTTATTCGGGTTTATTCTTTAGCAGCAGGTCATCAGAAGAATATCTGTGATTTAATCTGTGTCTATGTGCAGTTTACAGGTGGTTTGTGATGCTGGAAACCAGAAAGAAAGGGAAAAGGGAAAAGAAGGGAAAAGGGAAAAGAAGGGAAAAGGGAAAAGAAGGGAAAAGGGAAAAGGAAAGGACTCATGCACCATGAGCTAAGAGTTGCTGATGTAGGAGTAATGGATTTGCTACATTTCAGCCTCTGAAAGTTGTGCAGTCTCATTATATTTATAGTGATATAATAATATCACTATAAATATATAATATATATTTATATATAAACTATATAATAATATATATAAAATATATAATAATATATTTATATATGTTATATATAAAGAGTCCAGTTCTCTGATGAAACACAAAATAAGGGTTTTTTTTTATTGTTTCCCTTGTTATTATCACTCTCCCACTCTCAGGCCCACAAGCTAAAAACCACAAAAACCCAACACATCTGTTCTTGTCCACAGAGGAGAATTTATCTAAGAAAAAGGTAAAATAAATTGTACCATGTTTCTATTTCCACTTGAAGAAGAGTTTCTGCAGATCCCAGATTCTGCACTAGTTTGTAACTCTCCATATTTGCAAAGAAATCCCTTGCTCTGGATTTGCTTGGAACTGATTTTTCTCTCTCTTTTTTTTCCCTGAAATACCTCCCCTTACACACAATAAATGGGGCTGAGCCTGAAATTCAGGTCAGATATTTGAAGCCAAACCCTCTGTATGAATCCCAAACTTTTTGATTAACATTCCTCAAATTCTCACTAGATGTAGTCAGACATATAACTAGAGAGGGGGGCTGGGGAGAACATCTCAAACTTTCTCCTCCGAGCCCCAAAAGCCTCGTTCGTGCCAAAAGAGCAGCTCTTCAAACATTTTCCTGCCCTTTTCCCTGCAAACCTTTTTATTTTTGGGCTCAGTGGATCACACAGTGATTAGAGAAGCTGCAACAGTGCTCTGGGTCTTCTCTGCCCCTGCCTTTGCACCCCCAGTGAGATGTAACATTTGATATTTAAAAAGCTGGTTATGAGCACATTCTGGGGAAATTCTGCTAGAAAAGGGTCACGTTTGGCTCTTTGCTGTTGATATTTTGATTCTCTGTTTGGTTTTTGATAAAATGCTGCTGCTGGATGATTGGAATGCCAGGGGTTAGCTGAGCACATGATCCTCTGCCCACCTTAACCCAGACATTGCAGCACCACATCAGGAAAATTGCCTTATTTAGGAAAGCCTGATAGATTCTATTTCCAGAGTTTGGCTGCCTCGTTTGGGTAGTTTTGGGGGGTTGGTTGGTTGGTTTCTGCAGGTTCTATTTAATCCCCTTAGTTCGTTATTGATGAGCTGCACTGCCCACAGGCTCAATCAGCTCATTTAGGCACCTTTAACTTCTCTTGACTCCCGTGGATACTTCAGGATGAGGAACTCACTCAGATGTTCCTCCAGATTGGAGCCAGGCCTTTTTTTTTCCTTCAGCAGGGGCAGCTGGAACAGCTCTGAACCTCGTTCCTCAGTCTGAAGAGGAATGGACTGATTTCCAATTAAACCACTTTATCAAATCTTAAAATATTCAATAAAGCCACTCACCAGGTTCACAAATACAAACCCAACATTGTTGCTTTGCCCTGATTTCCACAATAATAAGAAGATGTGATGCAACACCAAGGGAAGCACTGTTTGAAATGGCCACAAAGCACAAATGTGGAACCCTTGTCTATTATATTTTCCATTTTACATCCTTGTTCTATGCTTTGTCGGAGACATTTCTGTCAAATGCTTTTCTGAAATGATATTTTTCAACTCCATGCAATTAATAAGAATTCAGAATGCTGGCTGTTCCTGAGACACAACATAACTTTTACAGTGATTTCCTTTCAATACTACTCCAGAATTAAATCCCTGGAATTAGAGATACAAAGGTTATTATCAAAGCTCTCAGACAGAATAATAAGCTGATACCAGTAACCACCTTTTCTGCAAAGTGGAAACAATAATTTTTTGTAAGAATTTCACATTTACATACAACTAGTCTGAATTAAATGTTGATCCCTTAATAAGTAAAATCTGCTCACTGGGGTTGCAGAAAACGAGGCTCTTCAGGGAAACTCTTAAGCATGGAAGCAAAGTACGGCAAAAAGAATCTATGGCACTGTTACAGGGGTCCCCAGTTAAGTAAAAAACTGTCCAGTCCACATTGGCCAGACTGGAAAAACCATAAAAGCACTTACACTGTGCTACACATCTCAGTAACCTCAGTGAAACCCACAGGAATTCTTACATCCTTCAAGATTTCTGCCTAAAACGGATCATCTTCAATAAATGGATCATATTAGAACCAGTGCCTGGGAAATTAGAGGGTTTATGACACTTTGTGTTCCCTCACACCCAAATTGTCCTTCATTCTCCCTCAATTCCTGCACAACAACTGTGCTTCCCAGAAAACCAACTGGATTTCCCCACTGTCAGAAGTGCTCTGGAAACAGCCCTTGAGACTTTCTAAAACATCTCCCATAAATCATCTGCTGTGCTCAAGTCATTGCACAAAGAGCTTGAGAGGGTTATTGTCTCCTCAGCACCTCAAATAATCACTTTAATGGGAAATACAGGGAAAGGTGTTCAAGTGATGAGGGTTTTCACTCCCGGCATTTGCTCCTGGAGTGGGAGAGCTGGCTCTGAATGCAGCAGATTTTCCTCTGCTTCTCTTCAAGGGATGTAAAATCCAGCACTGAGGAAGCAGATTGTAACAAACAGCAGTCAGGAACGGGGGGTGTGACACAGGCAGGAAAATAATGCCAAAGGACACGTGCAAACCCCAATTTTCTGCGAGTCTTTGTAATTCTGAAGTAAATAACACTGTGTTTCTGCTTGAAGCAACAAAACACCAGGAGGAACTGTCCAACACAACGGAGCAGTTGGTTGTTTATGGGGCCTGAGTTGATCCTCACTGTGACCATGACACACCACTGACAGTCACTGAGGGGATGAAACCACCACTCCCCTCTTCCTCCCGCCCCAAAAAAAAAAATAAATTCCAAGCCTTAATGATTTTTAAAAGTACAAAAACTTGCTTCTCGTTTCAATTTTTCATAGAAACCAAGGCCAGATAAACCCATAACAAAATAGGTAAATGTTATGAGGCTGGAAATCACAGAATCCCAGAATGGTTTGAGTTGGAAGGGACCTTAAAGCCCATCCACTTCCATGCCCTGCCACGGGCAGGGACACCTTCCACTAGCCCAGGTTGCTCCAACCTGGCCTTGGACACTTCCAGGGATCCAGGGGCAGCCACAGCTTCTCTGGGCAACCTGTGCCAGGGCCTCCCCACCCTCCCAGGGAAGGATTTCTTCCAGACATCTCACCTAATTTTTCCCTCTGTCAGTTTGAACCCATCACTCCTTGTCCCGTCGCTACAATTCCTGGTGAAATCTTGGGGTCAACCAAAGGCTCAGTTCAGGTTTCCTGAGGAGTTTATGGTCCCACTGTGAAAAGCCTCACTGTGCTCCCAAAATTCCCTCTTCACGAACCCCGAGAACTATTTTATGTTCATTACCCAACTCGTGATAAAGCAGCAGAGAGAGGGGAGTTATTTGGGTGTTCTCTAGAATTATGGCATCATTAAGGTGGGAAAAGACCTTCCAGATCCCCAAATCAGATGCTCAGTGCAGGCCCACCACCACGTTCTCCACTGAACCACAGCCCAAGTGCCACAGACATCTAATCTGTCCCCACCCCACTGCAGGATGAACTCAGTTTAATTCTGGAGGCTGTAAAAGAAATCCAGGCAAGTAATAAGAAGCAGAAATCCCAGGCAGGTTCCCCCCCTTGCCAACACTTTTCCACACAGTTTATTTCCACACCTAAGTACCACAAAAAAATCCTAAGTTCTCAATGGCTCTGCTGTAAAGAACTGCCAGGAGTCAACTGGTTTTGCTATTTTTTTGTTAAAGACACAGAAAAATAATCCCAGAGCAGAAAGCAGGACAGCACAGAGGTCACACTGTCTCCCTTCCACTGGAATTTACATGGAATACTAAACCACGAAAAAAATTTAGATAATTTACGCTCATGACAAAGGTTGTAACAAGAACAAGAAATGGAAGAAACTAATTCTTCATATGGGAAACAGTAAAATTATAATTCACTGTAATTGCTGCCTTAGATTTTAATTTTCTGGTTCCCCTGGGCTCCATAGCAGGAGAAGCTGAAGGACCTCCCAGAAAAATTAAAAAGGAATTTATATCCACGAAAAAAATTGACTCATAAATAGTTACAGATTATATTGCGAGTTCTCATCAGACCTGATAAAAGCAAAGCAGAAAGTCTAATTTAGCTTGTCAGAGCTTTTTAATAATGGTCCTTTCAATTAAAAATCTGAGAAATACATAATTGAAAACTCCTATTGTTTCCAGTAAACAAAACTGTGGAAAGAGCTGCTGGAAAACAACACCCCAACCAAATCTATTCTTCCCTCTGATCTGTTTTCTCTCCAATTTTACTCAGTTTCGAGCTCAAAGACTGAAATAAAAAGCAACCCATCATTAGCCCAGAGAGTGCAGCACGTGGAGCAAAATACAGATAACAGGAGCCTTGTCCTGCCAGTGCCCAGCAGGGACACCACACAAAGCTCAGACATTCTGCTTTTGTCTCCAAAAACGTGTTCACTGTGATGGCAACAGAGAGCTGGGAACTGGGAAGCTGTTGGAACTGGACCCCTGCTATTTTAGGGCAGCATTTCTGGGCTCACACAGGTCTCACTTGGTCTGCAATCAATGAAGGGAAGGAAGCGAAAAGGAATCAGTGAGACAACACCCACACTGAGCCAACTTTCAAATCCCATCAGTCAGAAAGCCTCAGCTTTTTCACTCTCTTCCCCACAGCAAAAAAAAAAAATACCCCCACAACTGTTTAACAAAAGCTGTTAGCGTTGTTCAAATCCCTTTCCCAAACACAGGGAATTCTGAGGTGGAATGAAGCACCTCGAGGAACACTCCTTTCACTTGCTGCCTGTCCAAGAGCATCTTGGCAGCATCCCAAGGAAGTTCAAAGGAGGCACATCCCACATTTCACAAGTGCTCTGCCACGAAATGCTGCTTTGCCCACTTCTCCAGGGCCTTGGTTTCAGCAGCAAGCAAAAATTAAAAAGGAGAAAAACAATAAGAAAATGACAACTGAGAAATGACAAAGTTTGGGTTTTTCCTTAAAAGGAACCAGATTCCTTGGCATTTCTAGCAGGAAGTAATTTGATTTTAATGAAAATTCATTCCATTTATCTATTCATTAGTGAAAGATGATTAGAGGGATGGAACAGCTCTCCTGTGAGGGTAGGCTGGGAGAATTGGGATTGTTCAGCCTGGAGAAGAAAAGGCTCTGGGGAGACCTTATAAGAACTTTCAGTGCCTAAAGGGGCTCCAGAGGAGCTGGAGAGGGACTCTGGACAAGGGCTTGGACTGACAGGACAAGGGGGAATGGCTTCCCACTGCCAGAGGGCAGAGTGAGATGGGATATCTGTGAAGGAATTGTTGGCTGGGAGGGTGGGGAGGCCCTGGCACAGGTTGCCCAGAGAAGCTGTGGCTGCCCCTGGATCCCTGGAAGTGTCCAAGGCCAGGTTGGAGCAACCTGGGCTAGTGGAAGGTGTCCCTGCCCATGAGCTTTAAGGTCCCTTCCCACCCAATCCATCCCGGGATTCTGAGGGTAACATGACTCTTCACCTCCATCCAGTCCTGAACACTCATGAAAAAGGATGGAACGCTCTGGGGACAGGGAGTGCTTCTCTCCCAGGCTGAACAACAGCTCTGCCCCTCCAGAGCTGCCCCTGCCCCATCCCATGAGGAACAGAGCTGCCAGTCCTACAGGAGGAGCAGCTGACAGCAAAAATGCATCCTCAAGGATGCAAAAAGCTTTCCTCTTCTGCCCATCCTTTTCCTTGGAGTCCATCAGAAAACCAACCTGAGAAAATTGTAGAAAACTGGTTTATTTCTTGCACAAAGAGAATGAAGATTGTTGTCAGGAACACAGATTTCTGGATAAAAATGTGGTTTTCCCTCTCACACACGAGCTGGCTGGGAAAATAGAAAAAGAGACTCATTTAGCTCTACCTTTACTAAATATTTTTATTGGTTTTGCCTGAGGTTCCTGATTGTGCCTCTGTTTCTTGTCATGTCTTTCTAATAAACTGCATAGTTTACATTGTATTTTTTCTGTGTGCTGGATAAACCCACAGTTTGTGAGGTTTCAAACCACCTTTTGTACCTTATTTCACAGCACCTCATATGCATTTAAGGCCTCAGTCCCATAACTGGGCCAAACTGACCAAACAGGGTTTGGCCACAGCAGTTCCCTGCAGATTTCTCTGTCTCTCTCCAAGCAAACACAGAGTTCATTTCCCTCTTCCCACCAAAAACTGCAGCAAATCCTAATTTGGAGCCACCCAGTGCGGCAGAAAAATGTGCTTTCTGCAATAATGACACACTTAAAACATTTGAGAATCAACCATAAGTAAAATAGAATAAAGAAAGGGCACCAATTCAAAGCTAAGGAAGTATATCCACAATTTTTCCCAAAATATTGTGGCATATTTGGCTCAGCCAGAACCTTTAGGGTCAGTTCTCCCCAGCTGCAAAGTGTGTCAGTTGGAGTTGTAGGCAATAGCTTTAGTATTTTATTTTTTTATTTTATTTTTTATTTCAAAGAGGATGGTTTGCCTCCAGCTGTGAACTTCATCCAGAAGGCTAAGTATCAGTGGTAAAGAAAAGAATAAAACTGATGCACAAGACTAAACCTCTTCTCACAAGAAACAACCTGATTAGGCCTTTATTTACTACAGCATGTAGACAGATTGGAATTATTTTCTGTAATATTTTACTTTAGAAAACAGTTCCTTTTTTTGTGTTTCAATTTGCACTGATATAAGAATACATCTTTTTTTTTTTTTTTAAATACCCAACACCTTAAAAGTATTTTCCTACTTCCAACAAATCCTTTTATCTAAGGGTGAGACCAGGTTGTTACTTGAGATTGTTTGCATAAAATCTCATTAGCCTACCGATTCTGCTTCTAACACCTTAGGTAGTACTTCATTACCATGCAAATAAAGACAGGCTTTTCACATGTAGCTTGATGCAGGACTGATTGTTCTCTTTTAGGTAGCACCAGCAACAAAACCCTATTAATGAAAGTCATCAATAATTGTTCAACAGGTGAAAGGGATTAGATTCAAACAGAGCCTCTCTCATCACCAGAAATCTCCTTTACCCCTCCAAAACATAAATTCTGTTGAATACCATCCTCAGGAAGCTGAAAGGCACCGAGTTTCATCCTCTTCTCCCGCAGGGGGACACAACACATTGGGGGGAAAATATTCTGAAATTCAGAGTGAAATCCTGAACACAACAAAAGCAGTGGGGTTTTCAGTGCTGGCTTCTTCCCCCACATCCCAGCCCCGTGCTTGTCAGCCAGTTCCAGTGATGGCACCACCTTAATTTAAGCACTTCTCACATGGAAGGTCAGTGCTTGAATGTGGCACATAGAGTTATGGAATGGTCTGGGTTAGAAGGGACCTCAAAGCCCATCTCCACCCCCTGCCCTGGGCAGGGACACCTTCCACTGGCCCAGGTTGCTCCAAGCCCCGTCCAACCTGGCCTTGGACACTCCCAGGGATCCAGGGGCAGCCACAGCTTCTCTGGGCTAGATGACCTTTAGAGTCCCATCCAACCCAAACTGTGCTATGATTCTGTAAAATCCTATTTGCACTCCAGCTCCAAAGCTGTGTTGTTTTAACCATAACTGCCCTCCAGAAATTAAGCAGAGCATCGCTGGGACTCCCCCTGGGACAGACACCCCAACAATTTCCCCCCTGCCCCAGAGGATCATCCAAACCCTTCCTGAGCTCTGGCAGCCTTGGGGCTGTGCCCACTGCCCTGGGGAGCCTGGGCAGTGCCCAACTACCCTCTGGGGGAAGAACCTTTCCCTGAGATCCACCCTGAGCCTGCCCTGACACAGCTCCAGCCATTCCCTGGCTGCTGTCCCTGGTCCCCCCAGAGCAGAGCTCAGCACTTGCACCTCTGCTTGATGCCCTTATTCATGAGTAGGTTTTGCACCATCATCCCAGCAGGTTGGGAATCAGCCACCCTTAATTCCTTGTGCAGACTGGGAGTCGAAGAAGATGAGAATTTTGGTTTGGGGGAGGCTTTGCACAAATTTCCCCCCATCAGTAGTGTTGCCTCTATTAACATGCCTGTGGGGTCTGAAATGGCAGCTCTTGGGTGTGACCACACCAAATGCAAAGTAACAAAATCACTGCTCAGTCAGGCCCAGGGGGTTTCATACATGCTGGGTTTTCTCTCAAGGCATTTTTGCTCCAGTGAAGCCAGCTGCATTTTGCTGCCTTTCAAATCTGCTTTGTGGATTTATTTTTTTCCCCTCTCCTATCTGGTTTCTTTCCTGCTACTTCCCAAGTCTCTGCTGAGCTCTTTCTGAAGAACACAGGGCAAGAATTCCTGCAGGGACACCTTCATCATCCCCACCTTTGGGGCAGCAGATCTCTGCTCTGTGTGAGCAGGGACAGGACCCTGGAGCAGCTGGAGCTGGATCAGGGCAGGGTCAGGTTGGATCTCAGGGAAAGGTTCTTCCCCCAGAGGGTGGTTGGCACTGACCAGGCTCCCCAGGACAGTGGGCACAGCCCCAAGGCTGCCAGAGCTCCAGGAGGGTTTGGACAACGCTCTGAGGGACAGGGTGGGATTGTTGGGGTGTCTGTGAAGAGCCAGGGGTTGGACTGGACGGTTCTTGAGGGTCCCTTCCAGCTCAGGACATTCCATAATTCTGATACCTCTGTGTGATACTGGGAGAAGGGGAATGAGAAGAGGGAGAAGGGGAGAGAGACACACACTGAGAATTCACTGCTGCTTGAGCTGAGCTCTCCAATTTTGGGAAGCAATGAGAGCACTGAGTCATTTCCTCCCCAGTGTCACTGCACAAAAGCTGTCCAACGTTTTCCTATTAAGAAAAACTCGTTCCAGGCACTAATTTGCCACGTGGCTCAGTAACAAGGCTCAGTCGAGCATTTGTCACCTCTGCACTCAGAGCAAGCTTTGCTCACTTCTCCTCTCC
>NW_016690408.1:30422-42546 GCF_001604755.1 Lepidothrix coronata | reverse complement strand
CCAGAGGCTGGTTGGCACTGCCCAGGCTCCCCAGGGCAGTGGGCACAGCCCCAAGGCTGCCAGAGCTCCAGGAGGGTTTGGACAACGCTCTGAGGGACAGGGTGGGATTGTTGGGGTGTCTGTGCAGGGCCAGGGGTTGGACTGGATGGTCCTGTGGGTCTCTTCCAGCCCAGGATGTTCTGTGATCCCATGAACCGGGAGCAGAGATGTGCAGAGAAGAAATACAGGGATGCAACAAAAACGCTGGAAGGAGCTTCCAGCACATTTTTCATTACATGTGCAAACACAGGCACAGAGCAGCAGCAGCACTGGAAATGTGGCTGTGAGAGACAGTAACAGACACACCTCTTTGAGCAGAGTGCCAAGTGAGGGGAAAAAAAATAAATTAAAAAGCCCCCTAAGATTTTAAGTGAAGAAAACTCTTACCCATTCATCACAAAGTTAGGATCCGTGGAGCCTCTGTGTAAGCAGATAGGACTTGGCTATGAATTTCTCCTGCCCAAAAAAGAACCTGGAATAAAGAAAACATCAAGAAACCTGTCAGGTAAAAAAGAGAAAACCATTTTGATCACATAGTAAAAAGCATGTGCACTGCATTTTTGGATTTATTTTTTTTTTCCTAACAGCTCTAACAAGTCCATTTATTGTTCACTTTGTCTGCTCCTTGTTGGCAGTGAAAATAGAAGGAGGAGCAGCAAGATGTGTGTGGCTACTGTATTTATTGGTGTCCTCAGCTAGTTTTGCCATCTTCTGCAGCCCAGAGAAGTTCCAATAATTGCTGAGTTTCAAGGTTGAGCTTTTCCCTGAATTAATGAGAAGAAATACACGGTATTTGGGGAACACGTTTGTGAAAAGAGGAAGGAAATTTCATTTACATGGAATGAATTGGGCCCAATTTCTGCAGCAATTGGGAGCTGAAAGGCAGAGCTTTGCTATAATGCAGTTTGATTACCATTGTTGGCTTCCTTTTCATTACTTTATCCAAGAAGCAGCAGAAAAAGCCAAGAATCTATTATCAAAAACTCCAGCAAGGTGGGGGGGAGAAGGACTGAATACATGAAATAAAAAAAAATTTAGGTGTTTTGAGAAAAGTCTCCTGCTTAGAAGTAAAGGGTTTGCTGTTGCTTAATCACCAAGAAATAAATACGTAAGAAATTCTGTTCTGTCTCGTAAAAGCAAAGCAAATTAATTCTGTAAGTGTATCTATAATAATGGTGATATTACACAACTCAAGCAAAACCAGCTAATGAATCCTACTGACTAAAAACACCTGGTTCAGTTCTTAACATTCCAGTCACAACTGCCAGAATTTCCAGTTCTACTGTCAGAAGACAGAGATGGCATAAAAGGAAAAGCAAAGCTCCTAGAAAGTCATGTGTAATATTTACTAATCACTACAAATTGAGAAAGGTTTAAGAATTCTCGTGCCTTCAGCTGTCAAATATCATCTGAAAGGTTTTAATGCTTTCTAAGACCCTCACTGCCCTTTCACTTGCAAATTTTAGACAGGATTACATTTCCTTGGTTGGTTTCTTTGCACAGAAATTGTGCTCTAAGCAAGTAATCAGCATTAAATGATTAACACAGACAAGAAACAAACAATACAGACAACTTTCTCTGTGTCCTCTTCTTTGATGCACTCCAGAAAACAAGAAAAATTAAGAAAGCTGATGGAAAAAAGCAGTGCCAGAGTTTACCCTGAAAATCTGTGGCTCTTTCCTTTGGGATTTTTTGGGGGTTTTTCCATTTTTTTTAAGCACTATAAACCAGATATCAAAATTTGTTTTTGATAAGTCAAACCTAAACCATTATTTGGCGAATATTAGGGACAGGGAGGGGAACAGGAGACAGAGAGGGAGAGAAGAGAGAGGGAAAGGGGAAGGTTTGGGAAAGGGGAAAGGAGGAAGGAATCAGCCCATTGGTTCTGAAAGGGTTACTTTTGGACAGGGTCAGTGTTAATAAACATAAATACCACCTGGTACCCCCTTGATCCCAAGCTAATATATGTTAATATGCAACTGGGTCTGTGTCCAGGTGAGTTGTTCCTATTCCAATTCACTTTGAAAGCTATTAAGTTAAATTGGACATTTGCAAAACTGTGAGACAATTTGCATTCCTGCTTAGAAAAGTCTATAGTCTGAGTAAATCACCCTCAAAGCCTCCTCTCTGTTAAACTAAAATATAAGGCTGAATATTAAAAAGCAAAACTCACCTGTTGCCAGCAGTGATGGACTATCTCTGCTTAAAAGACATTGCTTAATTAAAAACAAATGGGGTTAACATGAATTAAAGCAAGGAGCTCAAGTGCAATCAACAGTCAAGTCAATCTGAGAGCGGCGTGACCTTTAAAGGAGAATGTTTTCACTCGTTAAACACATTTTGGGAAAGAAATATAAGGTTAGGAAAAAAAAAAAGAAAAAGACAAGAGGCTGTTAATAGGCTGTGAGAAAAGAATCTAAAGAAAAGCAATCTTGCACCTGGCAAGTAAGGCAAGGACTTATATTTTTAATGAATATTTTCTGTGCACTTTCCTTTCTCCTCTCTATATTGTTGTGCCCGACTGCCTAAAGTTAAATCAAAAGAGGCACTCGCAGGGGACAAATAACCCAAACGAGCCTAACAACAACAAAAGGGCTGTTATCCACAGGAATAACAAAACTTCTAAGGAAAAAAAACAAAATCAGGGGGCCATTAATTAGAAAATTAGTTCCAAGCAAGCCAGCAAGGTTTATTTTTATGTGTAAAATGGGAATGTTGCTGTTCACATCTCTCGGAGGTCTTTAGTGATGCCGACTGTGAAGAAAGTCAGAAAGGCTCAAAAATAAAGGGATTTTTTCCACACTTCAAGGCTCAATGGCAGAAGAACCAACAAATTCCCTCTGCACTTCTCCACCAGCACATGAATAATGGGGTTTATTGGGGAAAGGGGCACGAGAGAACAGCTGGGTTGGCATCTGGCAGCCAGCCAGGAGTCACCTCAACCCACTGTTTACCCATAAAGGTTCCTAAAAGCTTGGGAGAAATGTCTTTCTCTCCCTTCCGAAAATTCCCAATAAAGGAGGCTTTGGAGGATGCCAGCCCTGTCCCCTGGGGAATTTCCATTAGGGCAGGAACACAGGCCTGTGAGGAACTTCCCAGGGAATGAGTGAGAAGTTTTATAGCAGAAAACTTATTTCGTCTCTCACAACTCGCTTGATTGCTTTTTCCATTATTATTGGAAAGTCATTCCAGAACCTCATTTCCTCTATCTGTGAGCAAACTCCTGAAGTCCAGCCTGAATTTATGAGCAGACTATTTGAAACCACTCATTCTTATGCTAACATTTCCCTATAACTTTCTCCATTGATTACTTTTCTCTCTCAAGTGCCTCTCAAGAGAAAGTCTATCGCCTGTCAACCTTAATTTCACGAGGTATCATCATATAAAATAGGTCTCCATTTCTTTGGTCAATCTAATCATTTTAGAAAAATATGGGACATTTTTCAAGACAAATGTTCGAGAGTTAGGATTTAACATGAGTGATTGCACTTTGAGTCAGAGAGCACCTTGAGGCAGGGGGGGCCTTTTGTTCTCCATCCCTCCTGCTCCCTTCTTAAAAGGGACTCCTCCAAAAGAGGCCTTAATGAGTCTGAACCGGGCAATAAAACCTTGGAAACACTATCATCAACAAATAAAATAAACCAGGAGCTGTCCTCTGTAATACAGCAATTTTCAAGGATTGAAGCACACCATTCTCCCCTTTCTTTCCAAAACAAGGGTTTATGCACACCTTTCTTTTCTCAGTCTCAATTTAAGACTCTCTTCCAGGGAATAAAAAAAGGTCACAAAGGCTAACAGTCATTTTCTCAGGAAAGTTTTCAGAATTCCAGATGGAAGGTTGAAAGGTGGAGATCGGGTTGGTCACGCACAGTTCCCAAAGCCAGGAGAAGGACTGGCACAGGGAATGCTCTGTCTGCACACTGAAGGAAGAAAATACAGAGTCCTTCATTTACTTCACAAAATAATCTGTAAAGAGAAGAGTTTTCCACTATACAAAATGTTCTGGTGACACCTGCAGATTCCAAAATACCAGTGGGTTTTAGACAAGTCACAGACATTTTTTGTGCCTACTCTCTGTGTCTTTTCTCTGTGTGGTTTCCATGGGTCATGTTTAGACTGAAAAACAATCATAATTTTTCAGGTGTTTGCAGGATCCTACCTTTGGGCCTGGAAGACTCTCAGGTAACTGCACCCACCCCACCCCACTGATGGGAACTTGCTGGCCCTATGGGATGCTGTCCTGGGATAGGATGACACCGTGAGTGAGTGGGAACGGTAAGAAGGGCAATGCCACACAATCTGATCCGCTCTGGAAAACCACAAACACTTCAATTGAAGCTAAACTAGCAAAAAAAAAAAAATACACTTCATGAGCATTTTAGAGCTGCTATAAAACAGGGGAAGACAAAAGTTGGGCTAATTTAGTGCTTTGTGAAAGGTCACACAAGGTTTGTGTCAGACAAGAACACAACCCATTTCTTCCACACCACAAACACGAGGCCATTCTTTCCTTCTCCAGACCAAGGTGATTTGTCTGTCCAGGTCCTAATTTACGGAGAGAGATCACCCATTTCCAATCCTTCTTTTCAAAATTAGATAAAAGTTAGAAATCAGGTTGCACATGGTGTCCCCACAGAGATTCACTGTCATCTGAAGTCTCCCTGATGTGAGGAGCTCAAATTAATTTACTGTCTTTCCTGGTGTAGGCAAACTATAAACAACATCATTTACTGTGACCCGAGGTGCTGCTTCCCCTTCTTATTTTTCAGGCATGTTTTAATAAGCTTCAGAGAAATCCAAATGCAGGAGGAGACACTGAGTGACAAGAATAATTTACTGAGACTTGGAGATTCACATCCCTCTTGATTTTAACACAGTGGCAGCTTTCACTGCCTTTAAAAAGGAAACTGAGGAGCTCTGCACTCTGCAGTAGCCAGGCTTGAAACTCTCTCCAGGCACTTTCAGCTCCTCTGAAGTGGCTTTGTGAGAGGCAAACACGAGGTTGCAGAGTCAGGAGCACCACAGTCAGCACCGGGACCAGGAGGGGATTTAACACAAACCGCCAAAAAGGGTAAATGAGCCCCAAATCCCCCCGTGTGGAGTCAGGGGTGAAATAAGGAATTTAACAGAAGCACTTGCTGCCAACAGGATCCACAGACCTGGCAGAGCAGCTGCTCTGTACCTGGGCTTCAGGGAGACTTTGGGGAGCCAAGAAGAAAGTCCAAGCCTTAAAAGCCAAGCTGTCCATCCCCACCCCAAACCTTTCCTCCCTCAAGTGTTTTGAGAGCATTTACTTCACTCAGGATGTCTGGCTCTGAGTTGCAGCCCTTCCCCACAGCTTTGGAAGGTTTTGAGAGCCTTTCTGAGGTTACAACAGGAGCTCATTAACCTTCTCCCTGTCGGGAGAGGAGGAGGAGAGCAAGTCACCTCCGAGGAGGATCTTTGGTTCAGTCCTCTTATTGCCTTAGTCTGGCAAGTCAGGAGAGGAGATCCCACCTTCACACAGAGGGGGTTGTGGAAGATCATCCTTTGAAGGCACGGCAGGATGTTCTCAGGTCACACGTGTGCCGTGAGCCCCGCTGAGGAATGAAAATGTCAGCAACAGCAGCCTCCTGGAACACTCCCGGAGCAGAGAAAATGTGATGTTGTCTATTGGCACCATTGCTTTTGCCCAGAGCACCGACAAAAGACTTAGTTTGGACAAAACACCAGTAAATGAAACATAAGAGAAATAAAATGTTTTATTTTTATTATCATCGCTGCTCTTATTTCAAAGGAAGTCACGAGGGGGATTTCCCATGAAACACTGGTTTTCTTAAAGACCTTCTAATATCAGACTGAAACTACAGCCAGCCGCCGCCACCACGGGAAGAAAAAAAAAGCCAAGGCTCAAAGGAAATTGCAGCACTTAAGGACACTTCGGTTTTATCACCAGGCAGGGGGGAAATGCCTGATTTCCTGGTGGCTGCTCTCTCAGCCCGATCACAGAGAAGGACACTCACCCTCCGACCACCCTGCTCAGCATCCCTTTTCACCCACCCCTTCCAGCTATTAGCAAATCCCCAGGGAGTGTTAATTGCTGGCTAATTCCAGGCTGGCTGCCATTGGCAACGCTGAGATGCCAAAAACATTTAGGAGCACTGATGTTCAGGATATTTTGGAACAAAAAAAAAAAAAATGCTTTAGAGCAAGTGCCTTGTCTATCACATGGCATTACTTTTCCCTTCAGCAACTTTAAGTGCAGTAACTTGTTCTGATCCTGAAAGGACACAAACCTGGCACCTCCAATCTGCCAATCTGTGTGTATTTTGCTGGCTCAATTTATCAATAATACCAGAGTGTGAATCAAAGCAGCCAGGGCACAAATGCCTGTTCCCTTCTGCCACTCAAGAACGGAGAGAATAAAATCCGTTCAAGGGGTAAAGTGCACAGTTAACGCTCAAATCTGCTACACCAAGAGGTCCAGAAGCCTTGCCTAATGCAAACCCCCTTCAAAAACACAGAGAAAAGTACAAAAGAATTTCAATTAAGAGAGAAATACTGAGTGTAAAGCACACTCACGCATTAGTAACAGGGTTTTGTGGGGGAGTAGCCACAGCAAAATAATGCTCTAGTGGCTTTAAAAGAAAAACAAGGTGAAATCCCACACAGGTCCAGTAAAATCTGGCACTCTATTAAAGAGTGGGCTCTGAATTCACCCTCTGAGTACATCCCATCTGAGTGGGCTCTGAATTCACCCTCTGAGTACATCCCATCTGAGTGGGCTCTGAATTCACCCTCTGAGTACATCCCACCTGAAAAGCCCAGACACACAGCTATGTGCCTGCTCAAATACACATCCTAATTCCAAGTTTAAATACTTGCCATGCAAATACCAATGTAATGCCTGTAAAGCAGTTAAAATCCAACTCTGAAGCCTGTGCACAGAGTAAGCTTTATCTGTCTCATATATGAGGCAAATAATTGACAAGCTGTTTCCTTTCTGTAAGACAAAATGTTTATCACAGTGTTTCCCAAATCAATACCAGGGAGCTGCAGCCAACTGAGAGGCCTCTGATACTTAGACCAAGTGGTGGAAAGTACTTTTGCTCCTAGGAGGCAAAACTTGTGACCAAAAGGGCAAGAGAATCACAAGGGACTGCTTATAGACTGCCAAAAACATTGGAAAGGTGGCTGGCAAAATAAAAGAAACCAAGGTAAGCAGCATCATCACCATTTCCTTTTCGGGAGGAGCACAACAGCATAAAAACATCAGGTATCAGCAAGGAAAATGGGAGAAGAGAGGTGTAGTGGGTTGACCCTGGATGCCAGGAACCCACCAAAGCCTCTCTATCCACCAGCCTTCTCGCCTGGACAGGGCAGGAAAAATACAACAAAGGTTCATAATTTGAAATAAGGCCCAGGGGAGATCCCTCACCAAACACCATCACGGGCAAAACAGACTCAACGTGTGGAAATCAACTGGATTTGTTATGACTCAAAGGCAGAGCAGGGGAATGAGGAGTAAAACTAATCTTAAAAACACCTTGCCCCCACCCTCCCTCCTTCCCAAGTTGTTCCTCCTGTCCCCCAGTGGTGCAGGGAGATGGGAATGGGGGTCACAGTCAGTTCATCCCAGGTTGTTCCTGCTGCTGCTCAGGGAGAGGAGTTGGAGTCCTTCCCCTGCTCCCCTGGGGTCCCTCCCACGGGGGACAGTCCTTCACCAGCTTCTCCAGTGTGAGTCCATGCCATGGCAACAGTTCTCCAGGAGCTGCTCTCACTTTTCCACGGGGTCAGTCCTTCAGGCACAGCTCCAGGACCACAAGTCCTTCCAGCAAACCTGCTCCAGCGTGGGCTCCTCTGTCCAGGGGCTGCAGGTCCCTGCCAGAAGCCTCCTCCAGAAAGAGTTTCCTACAGGGTCACAGCCCCCTTTGGGCATCCCCCTGCTCCCTGTGGCCTCCTCCCTGGGCTGCAGGGGGGTCTCTGCTCCATCATGGGCTGCAGGGGGGTCTCTGTACCCCACTGCTCCTCCCTGGGCTGCAGGCACAGCTCCTCACCGTGGGCTTTCCCACGAGCTGCAGGGGAACCTCAGCTCCGGCTCCTGGAGCACCTCCTGCCCCTCCTTCTGCCCCAACCTTGGGGTCTGCAGGGCTGTTCCTCTCACTTATTCTCACTCTGCTCTTCTCTGGACCCAATTACCTCTGCACAATGATTTATTTTTTCCTTCTTAAACGTGTTATCCCATAGGCATTGCCATCATTCCTGCTGGGCTGGGCCTTGGCTGGTGGTGGGTCCATCCAGAGCCAGCTGGAATTGGCTCTGCAGGACATGGAGGAAGCTTCTGGCAGCTTCTCCCTGTACCCCCCCACTACCAAAACCTGACCACACAAACCCAGTGCACACCACCCACCTCAGGGTGGTCTTTTCTCACGGATGAGCTCCCACCCTTGTTCACCTGGACCTCAGGCTCCAGGAACACCCAGCCCAGGGCCACCAGCACGAGGAGGCATCACCTCCCCGTGTACCATGAGCTGGCCACTCACAGCCCATTTAGGGCATTAGTGAGAGAGAATAAGGGCTTTGTGTCCCCAGAACTGGTGATTAGCACCATGTGAGAGCTGCCAGGAGCAGGTTGTTAGTGAATGAATTTAGGCCCGTCCTGCTTTTTCAGTCTTTGGAGCCCCCCCATCCCAGCAGTCTCCACATCCCTAATTTATGTGTATATACACACAGTTCCAACAAAAGCTGCCCATCTATTTATTAGAATATTATACTCAAGGAATCTGACTTCAGTTTTGAAGCTGAGCTGTCCAGAGTTTTCTCATGTCACTCCATCCATCCCCACCTCCTTCCTCCTCTGCAACACAGGGAATAAAGAAGCCTCATTTTCCCTCTTCTTCTTGCACATCTCATCCATTTGATTTAAACTGTCCTTTACAAGCTGTGTAGCTTTTATATACCAAAACGTGCAAATGAACTGGGATCTCCTACATGAATACAGATGGGTCCTACAGAGTAGAAGATAATTTTCCAAGGGTGTTATATGAGCTCCTGCTCCCATCTCCCAACACATTGCTGCTGTGCACCCACAGCACTCTCAAACTGGAGGTTCAAAAGCCTCAAACTGGAGGTTCAAAAGCCTCAAACTGAAAAAGCAGCCCCGTATAATTTTGGCATAGCACTGAAATCAGAGTTCTCAGACAGTAGGAGCCTTCCTCAGGCATGTTTGAAACTCCTTCAAAGGAAAGACAATGGGATATTGTGAATATATTATCTCTTAGTAAAGAGAAAAGCTGGAGTCATGCCGTGGTCATCAGAAAACCTTTCACTCCATTAGTTTCTGATGTTATTCTGCATTTTCACAAAGGAAATTTCTAACAGTTTGTCTTTTCTCAATAAATCTCTCCTTCAGTTTCTTCTCTGAGTTTTTATTTATCTAAATTTTATCAGGGAGAGACACAGCTGACATTTCTACCTGACTACCAATCTTTCTGGAGATGTGCTGCCAGATAAATGAACACATAAATGCTCTTCCTGGAGCTGCTGGAAATCAGAGAGAATTCCTCACAGGTAACACGTGTCAGCCAGTGTCTTCTGTTTCTTTCAGTGGAAAAGGTGTGTTTGTTTTAGCCAGAATAATCTGAAAACCTACAGCAGAATGACACCAGTTTACTACAGCAAAGTAGGACTAAGAACAGTCACAGCCCCCAGGTCCATTCATTAAACGGATGGCACTTTGCATAAAATAATATATGAATTTTAAAACCTAAAACCCCCATATATTAAAATATATAAATTTAAAAACAACAAACAGTTGAAATGTTTGAAGATCATCACATGTCTTCCTGCACCACTACTCTGAAACTCCAGCAGCTTCAGGAGCATATTTCTTTTGGCTGCAATGCCCCACTCTGCAATTCTCCCTGCATGGCCTGCTGGGAAACATCCTTCCTGTGCAAGCCAGAGAAAGCTTCAATTAACTCCTGTATAGAAAATTATGCTTATAATCACCTTTTTTTTTTAAAGGACATGGAAGTTTGGGGAGCAGACTGTGGTCAAAGATGAACCCGCTTGACAAGGTCAGGTGGATTCTGAAGAGAAAATTGTTGCCTGTGCAAAAGTAATTAAGCTGCACTAAAGAGAAGCTGTCAGAGCTACAGCAGCCTCAACTGGGGTAAACCAGAGCAACTAAAGCAGTTTTAATGCCTATTTACACCAGCAAAGAGTCTGGCTCTAACACTGAATGTCAAAAAAATAAGGTAGAGTTGGTGAAATTACGTACTTTCATAAAAAGCTATTACTTAATAGTGAGGTGCTGGTGCTGAAATACCCAATTATCCCCGGGTTTATTAACCTCTGTGCTCACAAATGTCCAAGAGTGAAGCAGAAGCAGTGAATTCAGTGCAATCACACATTCCCAGAGCCCTTTACCAACACATAAAACCAGGAGCTGCTGCCAGCAGAGTTCAGGTTTTGACTCCCTGTGAAGCTCCAGCTCGTTGTTCTGCTCCACAAATCCCCCCAAAAGGTCAGACCAAGCTTCCTGCAGCAAAAAAAAAAAAAAAAAGCATGGACAGAAAGCCTTTGGAGCAAGGGAAAAGCAAAAAGAGGTTTAACATCTCAAGCACAAGCTGGATTATCCGAAACACAAGTTTTCCAGACTGAGTTGAGGATGCCTGAGCTCAGCTCAGCTCTCCCAAACCCAGACTATGCTATTCTGGGACTTAAGCACTATTTCTCTTCCTATATTTCCTGGGAAAGAATTTGCAGTTAAGATCTAAATACCACCCACAGCAACCACAGATAACCTAAACTGGTGAAGAGATAAGACTTAATAATTCCTTAACTATTCCCGATGTTTCCACGCTTCCCATATGTTTTGGAGGTTTGAGGAGCAGGGGTTGTTTTTCTCTTTTTTTGTTGTTTCTTTTAATTAAGCAAAGCAGGCAATTTGTACTTGCTCTGCAATTTTCCCCCTGCCCACAGAAGGCCTTTGAACAACTGTTTCGTCCAGCTCTCTCCATTTTACCTGAGAACTCAAAGCAGACCTTCCTCTCTGCTGACAAAGTGAACCTGAGCAGTGGGAAGCCAGTAAATCTCAAGCAGCAGAGGTGCTTTATGTGCCTTAAGTACTGTAAGATTAAAAATGTGGTTTTATCACAGTGTGACGCCAACGTTAATAACTAGTCTGGAGCAGGAATTCAAAGCTTTCACTGTTCTATAATTGAAAGTAGCCCAGTTGCACATGGACTCATCCAGCAACAGAGGAGCTCAGATCATCTTAGCGAGCGTTTCACTCGAACAGGAGCCTGAGAAGGGCAGGGAAGCATCACTCAGTCAGGCATTACCAACAGTGGGATGTGCATTAGCAAACGAAGCCACATGCAAGTCACAATCCAACGCCATCTGATTGCAAAGAAGGTCAGGCAAGCAGAAAAATTCATTTGTGGCACTCGCTGAGAGCAGAGCGAACATTTAAATTCGAGATTTCCAGCCCATCAACAACAGTCCTACCTGCTGCTACAGTTCCAGTTGTCCCAGCAACAAGCAGTTCTTTCTTTCAGCTTTATTACTGCTTCTCCTTCTCAATGGGCTTTTGTAAGGCAACTATGTCACAAATCTTAATTATTGTTTCATGTGGTGTTTTGACTAACAATGGCTAATAACTCCATCATGTAACAACCCAGCTGTGCCTCCGGAGCACGGGTACAGGGGCTGCAGCCACCACAGCTCTCCCTGCAGGCACTCCCAGATCAAAGGGATGCAGAGCAGCAGGAGCAGGAGAGGCTGGAGGAGCCACAGAGCAGGGCAAAGGGCCACCTGCCTCGAGGAGCTGCAGCTCCACGTGTGGTCACGGAGCTCCAGCACCTCTGGAGCAACAGCCAGGGTGGGACAGGGCACACCTGGAGTGAGGGAAGGGCACAGCTCACCGGGAGAGCAGGCAGGGACCACGGGGAGGGAGGGGGGACTCCACAGGGCAGAGCTCTGAGAAGGGATGGAGGAGAGCGGGGTGGGAGCTGGGGCAGGGGAACAACTGAGGGGACACTGTGGGAAAGGGGGAAAGGGGGAAAGGGAAAGGGAAAGGGAAAGGGGGAAAGGGAAAGGG
>NW_016690408.1:4778-30180 GCF_001604755.1 Lepidothrix coronata | reverse complement strand
GAAGGGGAAGAGGAAGGGGAAGGGGAAAAGGGAAGGGAAAGAGGAAGGGGAAGAAAAGGGAAAGGAAATGGGAAGGAAAGGGAAAAGGGAAGGGAAAGAGGAAGGGGAAGAAAAGGGAAAGGAAATGGGAAGGAAAGGGAAAAGGGAAGGGAAAGAGGAAGGGGAAGAAAAGGGAAAGGAAAGGGGAAGGAAAGGGAAAAGGAAAGGGGAAGGGGAAGGAAAAGAGGAAGAAGAAGGGGAAGGGGAAGAAGAAGGGGAAGGGGAAGGGGAAGAAAAGGGGAGGGAAAGGGAAAAGGAAAGGGAAAGAGGAAGGGGAAGGGAAAGGGGAAAGGGAAGAAAAGGGAAAGGAAAGGGGAAGGAAAGGGAAAAGGAACCTTCCCTAAATAATGTGAAGAAGACTTTGACTTCACAGGATCACAGAATCACAAAATATGCTGAGTTGGAAGGGGCCCACAAGGATCATCAAATCCAACTCCTGACTTCCATCTCCTGGACATCACTCTTCCCACTGAGCTCTCCCAGTAGGGTGGGGAAGACAAACCTTCTCGGTTTGCTAAGCAGAACAAACATCTGAATACCAATAACCCCTTTAAAATCTCTGCACCCTGTACAGTTCACTTCAGAACAGGGAGAGGCACAAAAGAAAAGGAGGAGGAAAAGCCAAACCACCCCCAGCAAGAGCAATTTGAAAGCCACACCACATTCACCTGGCTGGCAGTGCTAGTTCACATCTCCTTTTTAGCCACTGCCAGCATCAAACTCTGCACAAAAGGCAGAATCTGAAATGATTTCCAACAAAAGCAGCACTTCCATATCTGCTCTGGAGCTCCATTAGACCGGGGCCACTTGTAGTGATGGAAAAGCGAGTTAACTTTTTTATTTTCCTTAATTCCTTGATCGATTGCAGGTAGCCATGCTGTTCCTAAAACATTATCTTGCCCCAACATGTGGCTCATCCCTGGACCTCTCTGGGGTCCACATGGCTCTCACACACTTTGCTGTTCCCTTATACTCTAGTTCTTGCACTCCATCAGGAGAAGTGCATCTCCTTTCACTTCTAAGGATTAACTACAACAGAAAACACTGGAAATGGGAATGCTGCTCCTTCCCAGCTGCAACCAGCTGGAAGTTGTTGATTCTGTCCGCAAAGCAAACCTGTTTGCAGTTGGCTGGGACCGAGAGCAGCTGATTTTCTCTATTAGGAGACATCAGGAAGCAGAACAGCAATGAACTGTAGATAATGTGGATTATATACAGTGCATTAATAGGAGGAACTGAATCATAAAATCCCCTGAGCTGGAAGGGACCCACAAGGACCATCCAGTCCAACTCCTGGCCCTGCACAGACACCCCAACAATCCCACCCTGTCCCTCAGAGCGTTGTCCAAACCCTCCTGGAGCTCTGGCAGGGTTGGGGCTGTGCCCACTGCCCTGGTATATTTGTGTCTGATCAAAATGTCAGATCATTGTAAGAGCTTTTGGTTCCTATTCCATCCCCTTCTCTCCCAGTGCACACATCTGCACCTGACCTTAAAAGATCATAAAAATTCCAAGGACACAAAAAGGCTCTCTCTGTGTCCACAGTTACTGGTCTAAATCAGCTCCACAGTTACAATTATTTCTGAACAACAGCAAAAGTCTCTTGGCACCAACTGTCACCATTTTTATTTTCTAAGTCAGCTCCAACCCAGTCTAACACACAGGACTCAGTGCAAATGGCTCTCTGTGCATATACATTGCTCATTTCCCACCTGGATTTTCCGGGGTTCCATCTCATTTGTGCAAAGCAGCCCAAGCACGTGTTCCTGTTCCACATCAGGCTGCAGAGGAGCAGGAGGCAGCCAGGGGAGCTTCAGCACACAGGGAAAAGCAAAAAAAGCAATTCACTCCTCCCTTATAAATCATAAAGGAACTAGGTAGGCATAACACAGCATAAACTCAGGCAAATTCCAGCATTTCTGATGAGAGAAACCTAAAGGTAACAACCAGAAACTTGTCAGAGACCCACAGGGATTTAAAAAGAAAAAAAAATAAAAATAACCTTATGCACACAATTATAATTTTTTTTTTTTTTCACAAAAGTAAGAATATTTAAATGAAGTGGGTAAATGTCCTAAGGTGGAATTGCAGGAGTTTTATTCAGCCATAATTTCATTTGAAAAGTCTAATAACACCTCTGGATTTAAATTCCATACATCACTCTGCTTTCGTTGTGCAGTTGCTGGAAATACCATCACAAGAAAATACTGTACCCCATTTCTAGCAGTGCATATTTAGAGCTGTTGGCTTCTTTATCCCAACAAATTGCCATATGCATTAAAAAAAAAATCAATCTTTCCAATTTCCAAACTGGTTTAGAATTTATGTTCATTTTCTATTATAAGCATTTGACCTTGCCTATGAAAAGTCAGATGGGAAAGTTTCTTCCCTTTCCAGTCAGGAAAAACCTGCTCTTGAGTATTTTTAGACTTTGCAATGTGCGAGTTTTAAAACCTGAGCTATCCCTTCACATTGAATTTTCTGATGTTTAATATCTTTTCTGTTGCCCATTTGTGGTAACAATTCCTGTGGGGTAATAACGAGGAAAAGCCAAAGCTTGTTCCACACAAATTCTCCCCTCCATTAATAACCCTGTCAGGGATGTAGATGGTAAAGGCACTTTCTGTGCACTCAACAAAAACCTGATATGAAGCTGAAGAAGCATTTTTAGTTGTATTTATCATCGGATGTTACAATTGCAGATGGACATGTTTGCAAAGCAAACAAAACAGAAATAACCACAGAAGGAAAGTAAAAGTCGGGGTGTAAAACCATCACCTCCTGAACCTGGTCAGCTTGGTTTGACACAGAGATTTGCAGGAAAATGTAGATATGTGATATATGGGTATTAATTTAGGTCAGATGCATCTGTTTTGCTAAATACATAGAACTGCTCTGAGGCCAGAAATCTCAAACAGTTGTGAGTCACTTCCACAAAACAGCTCAGTCTACACTGTTTGACCACTTTGCACCCTTAAAAGTCAAAACAATTCAAGACTGTTAGTTCTTCCCTTTCAAAAATGCAACTATTAATTAAAACCAAGCAAACAACCAAGCAAAAAATAGAATCATGCTGCCAAATCTTTCAAAACCGGCTCGTGATTTTTAATTCTGTTTAGTTTGTGACCAGCTCAGGGAGTTACACACCTGCTGAGGGGCAGGGACCAGGAGATCCTGAAGCTGCTGTTCTGTTTTCCCCCTTCTCAAATAACAAAAGTGCAGCAGCCATGTCTGAGAAGCTGCTGACACCATTTAACAACCGAAGGGATGGGAACAAATACACGAAAAAAAACAGCTGGACCTTTTCATTTGGCTGCTGGAATAACCAGGCCCACTGCCAAAATTCAAGAACAGCCTCACAAATAGAAGGTGCTTAAAATGCCTTCCCAGCTCTAAGGAGCACTCTGGTGTCATAGAATCATGGAATGGGTTGGGTTGGGAGGGATCTTAAAGATCATCCAGTTCCAAACTCCCTCGCCACGGACAGGGACACCTTCCACCAGCCCAGGTTGCTCCAAGCCCCCTCCAACCTGGCCTTGGACACTTCCAGGGATCCAGGGGCAGCCACAGCTTCTCTGGGCAACCTGTGCCAGGGCCTCCCCACCCTCACAGCCAACAATTCCTTCCCAATATCCCATCTAACTCCCCCTCTGGCAGTTTGAAGCCATTCCCCCTTGTCCTTTCCAAAAGTCCCTCTCCAGCTCTCTTGGAGCCCCTTTAGGCACTGGAAGGGGCTCTGAGGTCTCCCTGGACCCTTCTCCTCTCCACACAACGATGTCACAACTCAGGATTGCAGGAAGAGGCTGAAATAAGCCTGGCCTAACTCAGCTCATCCTTGACTGTCCATCCCCAGCCTCTGCCAGCCCTCACCACTGTCTGCTCTTCCCTCCTCACCCCCTCACAGGCGAGCTGGGACTTCCCCCACTCCAGAGGATTGGAAAGGACATGATCCCACCTCGAGGACAAGGTTGGAATGTCACCTCCTGTGGTTTAAACCATGAACTGGAAGATCACAGGTAAACTCAAACCGTGAACGGCACCATTTCTGAATGGTCTGCCAGGCACTGTCCAAAAATGCACATGGATAAAAGGATATGGAAGAATTGCTTTTCCATGAAAGATCTCCTTGGTTTTTCTGTCAGCACTGAGACTCTACACCAGCTCCTGGTGACCAGAAATGAGATCAGGGCAGAAAAATAAGGAACATCAGTGCAAGGCACGAGAGGGGAGGAGTATGTCCCCAAGATTATGTGTCAAACTGCTTAAAATTTAATGCATTCTGGTAAAATTAAAAAGTAAAATGTACACTTGGAGGAGCATTTTATGAGCCTGGAGGAGCTGCTGTTTGACAGGAATAACTTGGAGGTGTAGGGAGGGGAGATGGAGAAGTGGCAGAGTGAGTAAGTCCTGCCAACACTTCCTTCTCTGGGATTTGACAGCAGAATTCTTAGAGGACACAGGAAAAACTCAGTTCCATAATTATTTTGAGAGTCTTCGTGTCTCTGCCAGTAAGTGACAGTCAAATTCTCCAGTATTATGGGGAGCTTTTGCCTTTTGGAAATGTGCGGCTTTGTAGGACTTTAAAAATCCTGTTGCATCTAAACCCGGGGATGAAGAGAGTTGAATTTAACTTAACATAAATCGAAGTAAACATGCAAATATGGTGAGGCAGAAAGTCTCTTTATCCCACTTACATGTTTCTGGTATTTTCTGTGCTCTCTCAATTATTTTAATTATTTTTTTTACTGAGAAGAGAGGCCAGTCAGAGGAACTGCAATATAATGGTGAAATTTAAAGGTTACTATGCAAGTATATTTTCATTTATCCTACTTAGCTCTGAAATATCCCACCAAGCTGCTAATATCTAATAATCCTTTTATAGAAGCTGAATGTTATCTGTAAAAATTAAATTGTTTACATTCAAAATGCTTTGCCACAAATATAAATGCTCATTCATTATTTAAAATGCAGCCCAGCACGGGTAAATTTGATGTTTTCCCTGCTCAGTTTTGGCTCTAACCAACTCCACAGATACATTAGCACCATCTTTTGGCTAAAATGTATCCTGACCTATATTTATATCTTTTCCTTACAAATGGGGTTGTTGCATTTCCCTGGTATTTCCACGGGGAACATCTTTGGAACATGAAGAAGAGCCAAACTGGGAAGTGAACTCAGGCTCTGGCTGATAAACCCAACCAAGACAACTCTGTTGGTCCCAAATCATATTTGCACTAAGGTGCCTTTACATTGTTGGAGCCAGAAACCTGCGTTTTTATCATTGTTTTCTCCTCCTAGAATTATGTAAAGGTGATTTTTTTTTTTTTTAATAAATCAGGTCCACTAATTATTAATCAGCTCTGGATGCTTGTTTGTATCATACCTTCCTCAAAAAACATGGAATGTGGGCCTTCTCTGGGGATTTGCTGCTGCTTTGCCATTCACTTGTACTTCATATTGCACGTTACCTTCTGTAAAAGGCTCTAAATTCAGACTAAAGATGGTTTGGAAATAGTATTTTTCCCCTCATCTTTTGCACCGCATTTTTTAAAGTGTTTATTGAAATCAGTTGAAAAGGGGGATGAAAATGCTGCTTCTTATTTTGGCAGAAACTCCATATTCACATTATCCCTTTGTCAGCTGAGATCACAACAGGAGGAAAAAAAATCTTCCATCTCCATCTGCTGATGGTCCCTCAACAGGATCACGTCTGAGCAAGGGTGACTGTTTGTGCAGTGACCAGGATGGAAGGAATATATGCCAAATATGGCCTAAATCCAGAGCTCTGGGGGGTTGTACAAGCTCGAGTGATGGATTTTGTTGGAATTTTGAGAATATCCCAGAAGAGAAAAAAGAAATAACTGCCTTAAAAAAATGATTTATTTTTTTGTTTTGTTTGCCTTTCTGGAATATTTTCTTTCCTAATTGCAAAGATTAGGACCTGTGGAGCACAGAGGACCTTGGAAAAGGTGGAATTGTCTTGCAGGTACAGAGGCAGAGGGTCTTCTTGGTCCCTTCAGCCCAGTGAGGTGCCCCACTCTGGGTGGGCCCTGACCTCAGTGAAAACGTGTGGAGGTTCACCTGGACTTACCAGGGGCACTGTGATGACCAAGATCCTTAATTACTTATTTTGACTGAGATCCTTAATCACTTATTTTGGCTTAGAAAGAATGTATATCAGTGTCTACCAAAGGATTTCCACCCTGTGGTCTCACCACACACAGCGAAGTGCCAAAGGAAAGAGCGTTTCAGAGCAAGGCACCAACAATAAGCTGCAAGGACAGACATTTCCCTTTGGTCAAGGAGAGAATTTGGCACATTTTGCTGCTGAGTTTGTGCCATTCAGAGAGGTATCAGTGCCATCAGGATCCCCCCCTGACCTCACTTGGAAAAAACACCCTCCCAGGGCAAAACTACATAAAGAATGATGTCTTTTTAGTGGGATGCTTCCTACTCCAGCTGCAGCACCGTGGAATCAGTTTGTGCTTTGCACGGCACCCATCACTCACTGCCACCCTGATCTAAGGCTGCACATACACCACGATTTGCCTGTGCCATCAAATGTTGCAGCTTTGCTAATCTATAGCAGAAAAATAATGTACTGCGTGACAGCAGCAAACATCAGCACAGAACTTGGGAGAGGAGCACTCACAGGACAAAGACTTGCCATGTTTATGTTCAATATGGGCCTATCAGAAATACAGATTTCTAGGAACAACTGCTGGAGTGGGATCAGTGAAATACAGTCATATAAACTTGAATAAAACTGGCTGGACCTGTCCAAGGAGAAGGCACTTTTCCTTCCTTCAAGTTTTTCCTTTGTAGTTATTTAGCCACAATAAGCCAAACTGGTAATAATTAGCTAAATTATGATTTAGGGGTGAAGTTATGAAGCACAAAAATCTCCTTTATACCCTTGGTAGGTTTATAGGAACTCTTGGAGACAGAGGTGCAAAAGGTGCTGCTGTAGCCAAGCACACTGAGGAGAAAGCCTGGGAAAGGATTCTGTAGTCTTAAGAAATTTAAAATAATTTTCAAAAAAGCATCTAACAAGTACTCTTAGCACTGTCATAACCAGATCCCTGCTAAGATGTGAATAACAAGTATTTTGAAAGCTATTATATGTGTTAAATATATATATATTTGTACTTATATAACATACATACCTATACCAAAATATCTACTGATGTAATTTGAGCCTTAAGGGCTCAGAAATCTGGGAAGATTGGCTGGACTGGATGATCTTAGAGGTATTTTCTCACCTTAATGGTTTTATTATTCTATTATTCTAAATAAGAACATATGTGGGACAAAGAAAGTTTAAAGGCCATGAGGAGGAACAGCTGGAAATAGGAGGAAGAAAATCATGTCTTAAGAGAATACTGACATATCTCTGAAGAAAGTTATACCAAAATGGATAGTCAAAGAGAAACATGTCAATATTCTACTACCCAGGTAGGTACTATCTTGTCACAATTAAAGAGAAAAACACCTTATTATTTGGTCTGCTTGTGGATTGCTGTGTTCACCCACCCCTTTTGGGAGTGGAGATTAAACCTGGATGCAACCAGGAAATGTCCAGTCATCCCAAACCTGTCTCTGTCATTTGCCTTATGATATTCAAGAACCTACACAAATTATCACAGTGGTGGATGTGATGCCAAGAGTAGAACAGAAAGCAGCCCACAAAAAGCAGGAAGGTACCAGAGCTCATCTCATTCTAGCTGGAAACAATCCCACTAACCAGGAATTGTACACCATCACAGCTGGAGATTTATAGGATGAAAAAAACCCCATAACTTGAAAATTCAGAAAGCTGGGGGAACTTTCTGTTTCCATTATTCAGTAAATGAGGGGGGGAAATGGTTCCAGAGTTACATTATCTATATATTTATATTACACATATTTTTTCAGTTGAGGAAAATCTTCAAGCAGCTGGTGGGTTTCTGCTCTCCATCTAAAGAGCCAGAGGATTGCAACTTTGCATCCCTGGCTGACAGCAGAGTGTTCAGAAAATAACTGTTCAGAAAAGCTACCCTGACAACACACACCAACAGTAAAATCGACACCGGCAAAAATTAATACAGGAAAAAAAGCAGGGGAAAGAACCAAAAGGAAGGAGAACATTAATCCTTGTGTGGGCAAAAAAGTGAATCACCCAAAGCAAGGTAAAAACTGCTTGAGCTGCAAAAATTGGAAACATAAGTTTTTCTTGTAATTTTGAAAGCCTAAAAATTCTCATTAGATACCCGTTGGATGAGGAAGCTTAAGTGCAAGGAGATATCTTGGATAAATAAAAAGAGCTACTAAAACCTGCGTGTTCCTTTAAAGGCAGCACTCCAAGCTGTTGCAATTAGTTGACATTAATTCAGAAAGGGCTTAAACCACACCTAAAAAAAAAGTTTCTAAGCAGAAATGAGCTAAAATAAGAGGGACAGAACTTGCAGGAAGGATTTTGCTCCTTGTTGCACTGGATTTACTGGTCATTTCTTTAACCTCCTGTAAGGCTTCTATATCTATAATTCAATGTCGTTACGTTATTTAAGTGTGAAAGCTTTGAAATTTAAACCAGAAGGATACAAAACACACCCTTGGTGTTTTTTTTCCACCTTCCCAGTTAGTATTTGACAACTGGCTACGAAAGCACTGATTTGAACAGAATCCAACCCCGAGTACTTCGGGTACCTCCCGTTCAAAGCTGCTATTGTTAAGCAACTTCCAAATGGCAATTTTCCCGTGCCAACCCCAAATTATTTGTAACAGTCCTTTGGCACAGTGTGTGTCTGCTGTATCATTAGCATGGTAAATGTTTTGTTTGTTGAAAACCCACTCTCTGTGAACCACTAAGCCAAACACTCTGTATTAAACATCACTGCTCACGCTGGTCCCCAAGCAAGTGCTGTTGTTGCACTAATGGATTCAAGCACATTATTGCAAACAGCAGAAAATTAGTTACTGCCAAACACTTAAATATTCCCTTTTTAACCCAGCTAAGAAGATCTTATGGAAACTGGCTTGTTTGGGAGGTTTGATGTCACTGTTAAAGGTGCTTCTGGCTCTGCAACCCCCTGACAGGAGGGGGGAGCTGGGGGGGGTCGGGCTCTGCTCCCAGGGAACAGGGACAGGAGGAGAGGGAACGGCCTCCAGCTGTGCCAGGGGAGGGTCAGGTTGGACAGGAGGAGGAATTTCCTGCTGGAAAGGGCGGTGAGGCCTTGGCAGGGGCTGCCCAGGGAGGTTTGGAGTGCCCAGCCCTGGAGGTGTCCCAGGAAGGCCTGGCCGTGGCACTCAGTGCTCTGGGCTGGGGGACAAGGTGGGCATTGGGCACAGGGGGGACTCAAAGGTCTTGGAGGTCTTTCCCAACCTCAATTATTCTGTGCTGAGGTGGCAGCATTGCCATTGCCTCCTTGTGCTCAGGAGACACAGAGCAAAGAGCTTGTTTTGGGGTGCCCCACTTCCCAAAGGAGCCAGAGCCAGCCCAGCCAAGAGGGACACGTGACAGAGGACAGACTTTGCCATCCTTCTGATCCCCACCACCCTCTTCAGAAGCATCAGCAGGGCAGAAGGATGGCAGAGGGAGCTGTCAGGGATACTATCTTTCTGAAGAGAGGGAGAGAAAAAACAGATTTTTCCTGAGCATTGAGGGAGAGCTGGGTAAAACAGGAAAACCAGTTTCGTCTCTCTACTATATCGTCCTCCATAAAAATTAAAAATAATGATTAAAAAAAAATACAAACAGGAACTGTAGTGGAAGACCTTAAAAAAAAAGGAAAAAACCCTCAAACAACAACCCACACATCATTTTGGCTGATCCATTCCCTTCTGGAAAGGTAAACCTGAACGTTACTTCTCTTTTGGCAGGAAAGGATCCTTTCAAACATCCATAACAGACACACTTCACTGCTCCACACACAGCTTTTCTTACCTTATAAACCCATCCATCCCAAGCCAGCAAAGACCCAGGAGGAGATGCAATTCCAAGCTCTCCCTGGCTTTTAAACCTCAGCATAAAAAAAGATATCAAACTTCTCACCAGCACGACAACTCACAGCTAAACCATAAATGTATTCAACCAGGTCAGCCTCTGAAAGTTTTCATTTACCCCTACAAAGATGAACAGTAGATCAGCATTTTCATTAAAAAGAAATGTCACGGCTCATTCCTTTCTGTGATTGAAGAGGAAGCAGCAGCATCTTTCAAAACTCAGGAGAGAAACATATGCTTGCAATAAAAAAATAAATAAAAATGTGATTGTTGTTCCATTAAATATTTCAGTCTGTGATTATAATTACTTCCTGATTGGGAAGAATTCCCATGTTAAAATCCCCTATGTAATGATAGCTCAGGTAGATCAAAACAGGGATCAGCCAGGGACAAGGTGCAGGGATGGAAACTTAACTGGTCTTCATATATTCTGATTTTATTATAATCGTGCAGCTGAAGAAACTTTCACCCTCCATACTCTCTGTTCTCTCTCCAACCCATAATAATTTAGCAAAGACCTGGAACAAAACTGCTGAAATACCTTTAAGTTACAGCAGGTTTGGGCTGAGGCAGGTCAGAAATTCCTTCCACAGGCAGTTGTAGAGGAGGAATAATGTTGATGGCCCAGAGGGTGGGCTCCAAAAATGGGGCTTTCACTGCCCCTGCAGATTGTTCTGTGGGGAATGGCCTGTGGCTACTAAAATATAGACCACAGAGTAAATAGACAGCAAAGCAAATGGGGAGGGGGTTGGCAAAACCTCTTCCTTCACTGCAGATCTTTTGAGAGCAGAACTTTGCACTGGAGGGTACGAGTTTCAAGGAAAGAGTCGTCACAAAATATTTCCTCAGGACGAAATGACTGGTTGGAATGAAGGGCTGATGGAGAAAACGAGTGAGTGGGAAGGAGAAAGAGCCTCGAAAAGCAGTCTCTGACCTGCCCAACATTATGAGCTCTCTGGTATCTGGTGTACCTGGTTCAATCATGGCCCAAAGTGGGAAGAAATGTGGAATATGAAAAGCAGGAGGTGCAGCAGCCACAGCTCCTCTGGGCAACCTGAGCTGCTGGGTGTCACGGTGGGAGTTCAGCCTCCACATCCCTCTTTTTGAGAAGCAATAAAGGAGACACTGAAAACTGGACAAGAACTGATGAGCAAGCTCAAGCCAACATACAGTCCTAAACTTCATCCTTTTCTCCCTTGTACTGAAAGCTTCTTGCTCAGCTGGTGTGTAAACTCCAGCCAAGAGCAGAAAACACCCGTAATCTTCCCAGAGCATCTTCCTGCCGGGATCCAAGCCCAAATTTGCAAACCAGAGTGAAGACCTGGCAGAGTTTTGGTTGTTTATACAGCACTGTCCTCCAGCTCTTTAGTACCACAGTGTAGTGTACTAGTAATTTAACATAACTACATAACTGTACATAAAAAGTATACACAGAGCCACTCAAAAACAGCATCCCAAAAACCTCCAGACAAGGAGCTGGAAACCTTTGGTGTTGATCATGACTACTTTCTTTGTGTTAACTTTAAAATAGTAATGATTTCCTTTTATCTTAAATACACGAACAATGAAGTAAAACAATGTCAAGTCAGATGAGAAAAGCCAAAGTCACTTCAAACAATTGAGATCTGACACGTACTGTAAGTACAGTTCTGCTTTCAACAGATTAAAGTACTCTCAGATCTATTTTTTGTTCTAGTCAAAGGCACACACGTTGCATAAAACATCAGGGGGTTTGCTTTGATCGGATGCATAACTTTACATTTCTTGTTAAACAGTTATAAAAATAAAAAAGGCCTTATAAGAGGTAAACTCAGAGGATATTTATACTTTCCGAATGACAGCTCAGTCGGGGTCTTGAATTTAGCACCACTTTCAGGATGTAAAAATAAGTATTTGTAGAGCAAGTTTTCAAGGTGCATCTCTAGAGGAGATAAAGGAATAATCCACAGCCCTGTGCAAAACAACTCCCACTTGGAGGGGCTTGTTACCTTCATTGAAATAAACCCCTGCTTAATATCACCGGATTAGAATAGTGAGAGTTTCTGAGCATTAATAGGGCCTTTTTGTGCCACTCTGGAAGTCCACAGGAATGATAAAACTGTCTTAATTAAGTCTAAAGATTTTCTCAGCATAAGAGATTATCCCTGGGAGAGGCCTCCAGAGCAGTTCTTTGTCTTCCACAATTAGATCACATCTGAGGTGTGAATGGCAAAGCCCAGAACAGGAGCTTCTAAAAATAAAGCCTGGCAAGGACAGGCTGGTGCTCAGCCTCAACCTATAGCCTTGTTTATTGGGGGCTTTTGGAGGCTTTTCCAAAAATAAAACTTAATTTGAGCTATCCAGTTTTTATATTGATTTTCCTCCGTGTCACGAAAAAAGAAGGTTAATCAACTGCTGAGGAACTGGAAGGAGATTAACCTTAGGAAAGAACTTGTACTGCAAAGGAAAATGGGGCTGGTAAGACCCTCATACTTAGGGCGAGATAAAAGCCACGCTGGAGTGAAGGTTGATTTCTCCACCCTTTTTTCATCTTGCAGCTCTGCAGACTTTAACACCCAGCAAAATAAATCAACCCATGCAGTGAAAGGCTGCTTTTCCTTGGACCACATTTTTTGTGGGATCACCAAGTCACAGTGAATGCAGGGAAACAGTTTTCCTTTTCTGTGTTACCTTGGCAACTTAGTTTTAACAGCCAGAGCAAGGAGAGAAGGAATTCTCCTTAAAACATCAAAAAAAATCAAGCAATATTCTGGCAGATCGAAGGAGTTTTATCCTCATTTATCTAAACTGCTCACCATCAAAAAAGAGATGTAGGTCAGCTCTCCTGTCCTTTCTTGAGTCATATCTGCAGCCATGGCAGGGCAACCACTTTGAACAGCATCATCTCAGTGGCTGTTTGCCAATCCCACCCTCAGCTCACAAATTTGAGCTTCCATCAGCTGAGACACTGTGCTTTAAAAGTGCACTTTTTTTTTTCTTGCCACAGCAATATGTGACTACCAGGTAGCAGCTCTAAAGTCTCGGTCTTTCAAAAAAAATGCTCACTTGTTACACAAATGAAGGCCAGCTCAGGAATTTCTGTGTTGAGTTAATGGACACAGAGCCAGGGATTCAAACAAACTCTTTTTTTCAGATTGTAGAATGCAATTTCATCCTGATTTGCAAGAAAACAGCTCAGAGTTCACAGAATCATAAAAACATTAAGGTTGGAAAAGACCTCCAAGATCATCAAGTCACCTCCTTTGTGGTCCATCCTCTGCACAATTCCTCCCTTGTTCCACAGGATGTCCAAAGGTGTAAATACAGCATTAAATTCCACCTCCACCCGTGTTAAAATCACACACAGGTACCTCTGCTGTGTGTCTAACAAGGTATTAGTTATTCTCCTTCCCCAAACTGGAATAGATTGGGGTTTGGGGGGTTTTTGAGGAGGTGCACAAGAAGCCAGCAGCATGGTCAGAGGGATATTCCATACCCTGGACTGTCATGCCCAGTATAAAAATGGAGGGACAAGACCAGCAGCAACCAAAGGCTGCTGAGGGATGGACTCATTGCTTTCCTCTCTCTCTCCCTTTCATTACAATTGTTATTATACTTTATTTTGTTTCAATTATTCAACTGCTCTTATCTCAACCCAGGAGGAGGGGTTAAACCTCAAGAGATATTTTTGTGTGCAGCTTTGATATTCTCAGACAAGACTGTTGGCAAGATGGTTAATCCATGTCATCCCTTGCAGGACATTTTCCACGTCACTGAGGTGAGGATTTGTCCACTAGGAAACCCACTGAGGCTCACAAGTCACCTCTCAACTGTGTATCCAGCATTTAAGGATAAGTATCCACCTGGTAAACAAATAGATTTGGCAGCACAGCTTGGCAAAACCAGCTCTATGGTGACAACTTCCAATATCAGACGGTCTCTCCTGTCCGTGTTTGTGCAAAATAACCTGCAAAGATCAGGTGAATGAGAAGAAAAACTCTTTTGTGCATTCGGAGGTCTCAGTGTGCTCTTTTCCAGCAGTTCAGGGTGGCTCTGTGTTAAAATGTTAATGCCAACATTTGCATAGTCTGCTTGAACAATAAATAGTGAGACTCGCTGAGTAACAACCACAGAGTGGTTTCTGTGTCTGCACCAATGCCCTCGGTGTGGATTTTACAGTCTCCTTTGCTGGTTTCAGGGCATTTCCTTGTTTCACTTTCCTATGAAACCTCAAGCCACGTTTTGTTTTTATTTCAGTGCTTGTATTCCCTGTGATTTATCCTTCTTTGCACTGAACCCCCCTGTGTGTGCTTATCCACCCATCAGAAAACATCTCTCCACTCTCCATGGTTTGGTTTTCACACTGGTTTTGAGTTCAAGGCCAGGCTGGATGGGGCTTGGAGCAACCTGGGCTAGTGGAAGGTGTCCTTGCCCACGGCAGGGGGTGGCACTGGGTGGGCTTTAAGGTCCTTTCCAACCCAACCCATTCAGTGATTCTGTGATATCTTCAATAAACGCCCACTTTCCAAGTATTAAAACCAGTCCAAAGAGGAAATTCTGTCCACAGTACTGAGTGATGGCTGGAAGGCACCGGGAAGGAACTCCCTCTGCCTCACAGCACTGCATCCATCAGAGGTGACAAATGGGAACATGTTGGCAAAACAACCATTATTTGGACACAACAGCAGTTCCACCAACCCTGGTCTTTCTCAGTTGGCTTTTGGGGCCTTTTCTCTATGAGTGGATGAAACTCCATCATGCAAATAATGTATTCTATTCTTCAGTACAATTATGCAAAAACAAATCTACAGAGAAAACTCTGGCTCTAATTTTGATATCAGAGGAGTTTTCTAAGCTAAAAATGCAATATGAAAAGTTAACAAAGCTCAGCTTGAGCCCTGGTTAAATCACGTGCAGAGAAGTTATGGTTTAGAGAAAATAAAAGGTATTGCTGCCATCAGTACATCAGAGCCAAAGCTGCTCAGTCCCAGGACTGACTGGATGCTTGATATCACCCAAATGAGGGACAGGAATGGCCAACACCTGCTGCATTATTGATCTGGATCCTCTTCTTTTGAGCCTGTGGGCATCATTTGAAATTCCTGTTCTATTTGTACCAGACCAAAGATTCCTGTCAAGGCACCATCTGTAGCAATGAAACCCCCATCCAGTTCCAATTCCTGACTCAAACCAAACAAAAATTAAACCTGTAAAACACCTACACAAAAGCACACAACTTCAAAATATCAAAGGCCTCAGCTCTCACGTTGTATTTACACCCGTGTAAAATGCCTTCTGGGATGATTTGGAACAGCCACAGCTAGGAAAAGCAAAAGAACAACAATCTGGAAAAGGCTCACATCCCCAAGGCAGCGTCCACATCCCCAAGGCAGAGTCCAAAACTGCTCCTTTTGTTCCTTTGGGAGCAATTGGGAGTGTTTGAGTGAGCCCAGCAGCTCCAGGTGTGCTGGTCCCAGGGGACCACGAGCACTGTGCAGTCAGATCGAGGGGAGACAAGCACTTAGGAGTTAAAAAGGGAAACGTTTCTCATATAAAAGAGCAGCTCTGAACTGCTCTATTTTCTTTCTTCTATTCTGTGATCTTCTGAGGGAAGCAAGTGACTGGTGACGGGCCGAGATCCAGCAGTTTTGCATACGTTTGTCTTTCCCAGGAGCATTCAGAAGGGAATTGGATTCTCAGCCAGGTAGCAAAAATAGGAATGAACATCTCACAGCGAGTAAAAAAATGAAGGGTTTTCAACACTTTTCACGTGTTAAGCTGGGACAAGGCACACCGCAGAACATGTAAACACAGAAACTTGTTTGCAATCCTGGTTTGCCAAGCTGTGGTAGAGAGGAAGGGAAGGTGTTGTAACAACTTACTCAGCTCCTGCCAGAGCCACTGTACAACTCATTACTACAGGGTGGAACCAGTGGGATCGTGCTCAGCAATTCCCTCAATTCCATAAATATTAATTATTTGGGGCTGGTAACGCAGCAGAACTGTTTGACAAGTGTAATTTTCTCTGTCCTTTTGAAAGGAGTTTAAGAAATTTGGTAGCACTAATGGTGACCATCCACTAAAGTTCATCCTGAAGTTACCCCCAGGGAGGTTAAGCTTCAAGGCACCAGAAGAGAGACCTGACCTGCTGGAGAACCTGGGTAGTGGGAGTTGAAAACATTTCAGGTAGAAGAGAAAACTGTACCAAGGTCTCCTGCAACTTGGGTCACCACAGAGTCACAGAATGGCTTGGGTTGGAACATTCAATTTACATTAACTACATTTTTATAAATTTTTATATATTTTAATACATTTATACATTTTTAGTACATTAAATACTATAATTAATTACATTAATTAATATATAATTAAATAACATTAGCTTAGAACTCTCTCCTAACATTAAATAGTTCCTTCAAGAGACACAGTTGGCTTGGTCAAGCTGATTTCTTGAGCTGTTACCACAGACAGTTAAAATTTATGAACAGCTTCATGTTAATTAGACTGTATATAAACATTTTAAGATCCTGCATGCAGAAATGACTGGAATATCTCATCCACTGGGATTTGCTTTGAAAAATCTGCGTTTTTCCTGTGAAGACATTTACCTGTGGCCACAGGTTTTATACCACATATATGTAGTTGTGGCTGCCGAGGGAGACATTTTGTGGCCTTTGTCCAAAGTTGCTTTGAAACTGCTTTGACACAAGCCCCGTCCTCTGAGGAGCTGGACGAAGGGTCTGCTGCACATGTCTTTTCTGACCTTTGAAAAGAACATTCAGAATTGCACACAACCAGCTCTTCCACGGCATAACTCATCTATTATTAATTAACACTCGTGCCACACTCAGCTGAGCCCCCGAGCCCTTGTCCCTGGTCACTGCATGCATGGGTAAGGAGGGGAAGACTTGTTCTGGTGATTAAAAAGTCAAAGAGGCGAGGCAAGGCAAGGCTGAGGCCACCAGCAAGTCCCTGGCATGGGAATCTGGGATTCAAACCCCTTAACCCTGCAAAAGCCAGTCCCTGAACAGCCTGAGAGGCCGTTGCTGCTCCCTCACGCTTCAGTTGCAGAGTCTGCCATGGATTTGTGATTTAAGGATAACCCAAGAGACATCACCTTCCTGGACCTGCAGGCAGCCTGAGACAGCTTTTGGGTCATTCAACAGCATCCATGGATGGTTTACCCTCCCTAAATTCCCCAGTGTGAGAGTAAACTGGAAGCCTACTCCTGACTTTCTGCACTGGAGTGTTTTTCTCAGGGTCTCCCAGTCAGATGGAAGGAAACAGGGTAGGAGTCAAGCCTAAGAAAACTCAGTTTTACAATTAATTAGGACCCAAGGGAATGGCTGGAGTTGTGTCAGGGCAGGGTTAGGTTGAACCTCAGGAAAAGGTTCTTCCCCCAGAGGGTGGTTGGCACTGCCCAGGCTCCCCAGGGCAGTGGGCACAGCCCCAAGGCTGCCAGAGCTCCAGGAGGGTTTGGACAACGCTCTGAGGGACAGGGTGGGATTGTTGGGGTGTCTGTGCAGGGCCTGCAGTTGGACTGGATGATCCCTGTGGACCCCTTCCAGCTCAGGGTATTCTGTGAGTCCATGATTTTATCTACCAGATCAGCAGTGCCCAAAGCAGCAGCTTCACTCCTGCCCCCCTCACTCCAGGAGCTGCTTCCCTCTGTCCCCAGCCAACAGCTGGATCTCCTGCAATGCCAGTGGAGAACAAACTCCCAAGGAGATGGAGATGGGATCCTGTCCCCCATCTCCCAGTCCTTGTCTACCACAGAACTCCCTTCTTCAGCAGAAGAATTTATTTTTCTGGGTTGGTTTTCTGTTGGATTAATGATGCCATGAGTGAAGTGCTGGAGCTGGTGCAGTGGAACCACGAGTGACACAACTGAAACAGGGAGACAGGCTTGTCCTAACCCTCCTTATTGCCTGTATCCTTAAATAAGGTGAAAGAGGGAAGAAAAACACCCCAAAAGAGATGCAAAGAAACGCCAATTCTCTTAAAAAATAAATTTTCCTAAGTGCTGATGTAACAAAACAACAAGAGATGAAAACACGAGAACCCAAAATTCAAACTAATGCCAAACTTCACAACATATTCCTTTAATCCCTGTACCAATAACAGGGCCTGTGAAGCTCAGTAGAAATTCCTTGCAGGACTGAACTCAGACTCAGGGAAGAGTTAAAATGGGCAGCCTTGCTTTTGTAGTTTTACTCTCTGCCATGTACTGGGTGCATTTAACGTGCTCAGAAGAAGGGCGAGAGAGGTCTCTGCAACTGGAAGATCTCGAAGGAAATTGTCACTTTCTGCTCTTAAGTGACAGTTTTGTAAATTCCAGATGTGACAGTAACACTCGAGAAAGTAAATTATGGGGGGGGAGGGAGGTGGTTGGTGCTGGGGAAGGGTTTGACACGGCAAGAGCTCCTCAGGAAGAGCTTCGCTCAGGAATTTCGTATCCCTGCCGTGCATGACTCCTGCAGAGCACGGGGAGCATCTAGTGGATGTGAGGGAAACTTCCACAGCAGGGAGTGTTGGGAGGGGGAACAGATTAAAGGAGAAAATAAGGATGTGCCTTTATCCTTCTACCACTTTTTAAAAACACATGCACACACCTGCTTAGACAGCCCCAGTCAAAGCTCATTTTGCCAAATTTAAATGGGATATTATAGTCCAAAACATTAAGAAATGGATACGAGGAAATTTTTAACATTCTAGAAAACTGAGTGTTCAGTTTGTATATTTTCATTAGTCAGTTTTTCTTTTCTTTTTCTTTTTTTTTTTTTTAACTGCTTTGGTTTTTTTTCCTCAAAAAACCCGGTATTTTTTAAATCAGAGTCAGCTTTCACTAAAACTCAGCAATGAGCTTGGCTGTACAATACAACCTGTGCTTTTCTGAGCAGGAAGGACAATTTCCTGAGGCCTGAAATCAAACATATTTGGCTGCACCTGCAACCTTCTTTGAATGGCCCTGTGCTAGAAGACATCCAATACAAGCTTTGGAAGGTCATCCTCTCCTCTTTTCTTATTTTGTTACATATTTACTAAAATTAAGAGCTCATTTTTTGCCCCAAAAACCAGCAACAAAAATCCAGACAGATTTCAACCAATCTTTGCCTCTTCCTTTGCTGGAACTCCACCTAAATGTACAACTTCTGCTCAGGGAGAACCAGAGCTCCACTGTGGAAAAAAAAAAACAACAAAAACCAGTTGCCTCCAGCCCACTTGTCCAAATATTAACATTTTTGAGAATAACTTCTCTTAATTATTTCATGAAATATCTAGTTTTAACAAACCATTTGTACCAAATTTTTCTGGAACATCACAAAAAGGCCCTTTATCCATCATTCATGTTGTTGCACCCAGATTTTATACCAGCCTTTAAGGGCAGGTGACCTCCCCAACACCTTCCCAACCCACCTGAGCCAGAGGAACACACTTGATATGCAGGGCCAAGAACTTATTGATCAGCTAATTAAAGCCTTGACAGCCTAATCCAAGAATTATTATCAGTGCAATTACAAGGACAGGAACATTTGTAGTGCAAAGCAGCCAATTTGCAATGCTGACACAATTACAATCCCTGCTGGCAAAACTTGCTCACAGTTCCCCCTTTTTCTGGGATCTCCCCCTGTCTAGTTCTTCACCCACCTTCCTCACCAGGATTCTAGCACTGACAATGGAATTTCTTCCTCCTCCTCCTCCTCCTGAGCCCATGTGGGTGATTTTTACGGCTTCCTGAATGCTTTGCTCACTTGTTCTTTCCTCATTGATGTACAAATTCCATGTTATATCAAGTTTTGCTGTGTTTGGCAGAGTTACTGTATGTTCTTGTTCTTTGTTCTCCTTGTTATTCCTAAAATCAGCTTTATCCAGTGTTCTTGGTACATCCCTTAACACCCAGTCATGGAAGGTGTGGACAAGCAGTTCCCATTCTTTGTCCCACTCCCTCTAGGCCTCTGGAGCATCTCCTGCTCTGATCCCTCTGCTATAATCTTCTATTTTTGTGTGCTAATAAGTCATCAGCACAAGTTATTTGCACAAACATCCTTGTTTCAAGGTGCCACTGAATGATCCACTCCAGTAGAGATGCAGGGAGTAATTCAGAGAGAGCTGGTTTCATGTGTAAATGAGACAAAAGTACCAGCACCTCTTGATATTTACTTTCCTTCATTTTTTTGGCATTTTAAGGTATCCTTTTTCCTCACTCCAGATCACCCTCTGAACCTTTCAACCAACTGTAATTAACTTCTACTTTAAATTTTATTTAAAGAACTAAAGAACTAAATCTAAATAACTCAGCCCACCCTCTCTGGGGCAAATTCTGCAGGGCCATCAGATTTGGGTTCCTTTGCTCCTCTTCCTAAATGCTTGTTATTGCCCACCTTAGGTTTTGCTCCAGCTCCTGCAGTGAAGTTTCCAGCTGTGATAAAGGAACAGAAAGTCCTGAAGGACTGGTATCTCCTCCATCTGTGTTTTACCAGGATTAACAGCTTCTCCTGAAAACTGGACCCCACCTATGGTGGTTTTATGATAACTCTTAAAGACATCAGGAACTGGGAGCTGATTTTGCCAGGGGTCAGATCCATGGTGGGATTTGATTTACCTTAGTCTGCTTTTCCCATCAGCTCAAAACACATTTAGATGCCTTCCCCTTCCCTCTGCTCTCCTGCTGTCATCTCTGAAATCACATTAGACCAGCTCTGAGTAAGTGATTACTATTTTTTTTTATGTTTCCCAGAGGTAAAAAAAAAAAAAACCACAAAGCAACTCATTAAGTTTCCCACTCCATTTTTCCTGTGGGGAATAGACTAGAAGTGGCATCCAGAAATAGAAATCAGCAACTCCAGGGCAGCTCTCACCTCCTCGGGAGGTACCTGCCCAAGCAGGGGGCTCTGGGGACCCACTGCACAAACAGGATGGGCCTGGGGACCTCCCGAGGATCCCAAAAAAGGGGCCAATAACAGCACTGAGGGGAAAGACTCCGTGGAGTGAGAGACACTGGGAAGAGGCTGCTCCCTCTCCCACCTGCCTCAACAAAATATAAATTGGATCTACAGTGTGCTGACCAAGCAAACTGCAGGCAAATCTATTCCTGCAGAGTTCCTGCACCACCCCGCCCCCTGGGAAAGCAATAAAGCTTTGTATCACCTTGGAGGCCTCGGGTAGTTCATGCAGAGCAGGGGCTGACTAATAACAGAGCCTTGAAAGCAAAATTCCCCTGCACTTCATTTCAGGGCCATCTGACTTAATTTTCAGGGTTCTTCAGCTGAAATGCTTTGCAGCCCTGAGGGACAGCAGGGTGTCACATTATATCTTTTAGCTTTAAGGACAGATATGATCTCCAGAAGTGGCTAAGTTCTCTTTTACTGTAAGACCAATTTAACAACATAAATGCACAATGAGAATTTCTCCAACAACATCTGTATCCCAGTATTCAGCACAGGTTTGTTAGACATCAGCATCATTCCCACCTTCATCTCTCTGATCCCCTCAAAGAAATGAAAATGTCATCATTAACAGCAACGTTATGAGCTGACATTACCCATAAAAGAAAAATTCCTAAAGACTAATTCAGTTTGTTCCTTCCTGCTCACCCGGATTGCCTCTCTCAATGGTAATCTATCTCCTCTCATTTATTGTGTGCATTAAAATAACGACCCACAGTCAAAGCTGAGGTGAAGGTTACGTTTCTGACTGTTTTGTACATACACACACACTGACTTCTTCGGATACACCTTTCAAAACTCAGCTTTTCAAGGTCAAAGCACTAATCAGTCAAACTGTCCTTTGCGCCACTTGCAGATTTTCCTGAGTCCTTATAGGAATAAAGGAGTGGAATAAAATTTCAGCCTGTATTTGATTGAGAATATATGCCCAGCCTTCCAAAATCCCATTTTAGCTGACTTCCTCAGTCTGTGCCTGGACTCCCATTTGCTCAAGACAGACATTACATGGAATCACAGAATCAAGGAATGGTTTGGGCTGGGAGGGACCACAAAGCTCATCCATGGGCAGGGACACCTTCCACTAGCCCAGGTTGCTCCAAGCCCCGTCCAACCTGGCCTTGGACACTTCCATATTACATAATTGTTAAATTTGCCTGACATTTCTATTTCGAATGAAAATTCTGCCTTCATGTAGCTTTTTAATGTCCAGGTTAAATTATTATAATTAGTAATTTTACTTCAGCTTGATTCCAGGGTCCTACCAAAAAAGAGTGAAAACAGGAACCACTTTTTTATTATTATTTTTAGCAAACTGAGGTTCTACCTGGTTTTCTTTTCTTTCCCCTGTCTTTTTCTCCAGGCACCCACAGACACACGGAAAAACCTGGTCATAATCTAGAAAAAGAAAAGAACAAGGAGATTTGATGGAATAATTCCAATTTTACTGCTCACCACACAGGAGCTAGAAGAAGATAAACTCAAATATTCAGAAATATACTGCAGTCTTACAAGTCTTATCTGGGTGCACTGACAGATGACTCTGAGTCTCCCAACTTCTGCCTGTACCAGCCAACCAAAGATAATCCAGGTCCCTGGGACACCATATGGAAAATGGGCAATGGTACACATCCTAAAGGTACCCAAGGTGAGGAATGATCCCTGGAAGCTCCTTTCTGTTGCTGAAAGCTGGTCTGCAATTCACACCTAATGCATAATCCACTCACAACCCTTGTGGTTGTATGGAACAAAGCTGGGCCCTTAAATTATGGGGGCAGCAGGAAACAGTAAGAGAACATTTTATAGAGCTGACAGTCATCATTATGCACTTCAAACCATAGAATTGTTAAGGTGGGAAAAGTCCTCTAAAATCATTGAGTCCAAGAGCCAAAGCCCCATATTTTGTTGGGGAAGGGATGGGGGCACAGATCATCCAATTTGCATTTCAAGGAAAAAAAAATTAAAAATAAATAAATTAAAATAAGCTCTGCATTCTGTTTTCCAGGGTTTTACACACAGTGGTGGACACATCTGAGCCCCTCACCAAACCAGCACCTTCAGAGCACACAGGAAGTGCTTTGTGACCTCTGTGATTGCAGGTCCAGGTGAGAAAAGACAGAGGATTTGTAGGACTGAAAGCAATCGTCTGTATGGAATTTTGGGAGTTGGACTGGCAGTTTCAGCGCAGGGCTGAAAAAAGCAAGCAATAGCCCTTATCCCCAGGAAAGAAAGTCTGGAACCTTTGGGTATCAGGTGCACTTGGTGGGCCAGCCTTGGCACTCCATGGGCAGCAAGAGCTTTCTGTCCTGGCACCTTTTGTCCGGGAGGAATCTTCATCCCTATGGAATTTTGGGAGTGGGACTGGAAATTACAGCACAGGGCTGAAAAAAGAGAAAAACAGCCCTTTCCCCCCAGGGTCTCCCCCAGCCCCACCAACATCTGCAAAGATGGCTCAGGTTTTGCTGCTGGAGGATCCTACTTTGGGCGTGCTGGAGCCCATTCCCTACCAATGCACGGCCCCCCATTGCTCTTGCATCAAGTGTTCTGCACCCGTGGCAACACGTGTGCCCTGTGTCCATGCGAGAGCAGCAACTGGCAGAAGACGTCTGCTGCCAGCACTTGTCTTGGCTGCTCCTTCAGGAGGCCGGCACCTTAATCAGAGACACGGAACAGGTTTGCATCCCTGAGTTCTCCCTGTCCCCTTCACTTTCCCCAATGCCCTGGAGATCAGCTGGGACTCACAGCCGGACATGCAGAACCTGGAGCTTTGAACACCAGGCCGGGCAGCTTTTATTTTGCAGAATGCAAGAAAAAAAGCCCAAAGAAGACAAGGAAACTTGACAGGATGTCTGACCAATCTAATCGTTCTGCAAAACTCAGCAACCGAGGGGAGTTTGGTGCTGCAGCTCATCACTTGCCCAAAAAAAAATCATTCCCCCAAGGAGAAAGTGCTTCTGCCTTCTGACAGCTGCCGAGCACGGCCACCAATTGCTCCAGCTGCCGCTCCCAACAGCCCCCTGCAAGAGCACAGACATCAGTGCCCGTTGGCTTTGGCTGCCCTGGGGCAGAGAAGTGCCCCGGGGACACAGCTCTGTGGGGCAGGAGACGGGCACCAGCCCTGCCAGGACTGGGGGCGGTGGCAGGTCTCCTTGGGCGAGGACTTGCCAGAGCTGCTGATTTTGGTGCAGCCCCGGGCAATGGGGTGGGATCAGCATTGGTGCCCTCGCCCCCACGTTCCTTCTGTGTGTCACAGCCCCGTGTTCGGGAGGACCACCAGCCGGCACTTCTCCCAAGGAGCCCGTGCCAGCAGGGGAGGGTTTGCTTAGTTTTTCAGCTGTGCCTAAAGTTCATGTCCAGCTGTCTTAGATACTTTGCAGAATGGATTCCTTCCCACCCGGGGCAGGTTGGCCGGGCTGGGGGAGCCCCCAGGGCATGTGGCAGTGTGTCACAGGGCCCTTTGTGACACGATGAGATGGCATGGTGCAGAGTGTCACAGGGCCCTTTGTGACACGTGAGGACACAGTACTGGTGGTGAGGTGACCACACCTCAGTGCTCCTCGGAGCGTGCGACGGGACGGACGGGACAGAGCGGTGCTGTGTGGAGCCCCCACGCAGGCAACTCTTTCCTTGCTGACCGGAGCGTTTTGGTGGCGTTTCTGTGCTGCGAGCGTCCTCGAGGCCAGACCGCGGGACTTGGTGACACGGAGCTTTTGCGAGGTGTCCCCAATCCCTGCGGCAGCTGCCCTCGAGGCCGCGCTGCAGGACTTGATAACCAACACTGTTTTGTAGGCTTTTCTCTCGTTCAGGTGCCCTCGAGGCCAGACCACAGGATTGGTGACCCGGAAATTTTCCGAGGCGTCTCCAATACCGGCGGCAGGTGCCCTCGAGGCCATTCTCTGGGACTCTGTGCCCCAGAGCTTTTCTCTTGCGTCTCCATTCCCTGCAGCAGGTGCCCACGAGGCCCGACTGTAGGATGGCGGAGAGACGCTTCAGCCTGTGCAGGTTTCTCAGGAGGAAGAAAAAGAAGGAAGGCCCTGAGACTGCCCCTGCACAGCAACCTGAGGAGGCAGAGCAGTCTCAGCCCCTGCAGGAAGGTGAGTGGCACAGCTGGGCCACAGGGCTGGTGGCTGCAGCCATATGGGCCTCAGCCCATCCCATTCCGTGTGGACATGGCCAGAGAAAGGGAGAAGGTAGGAGGGTCCGAGACTGTTCGCCCGGCAACTCCATGCACTGGCCATCCCGGGGCTGGCCCTGCCTGTGGAGTGCAGGGCTGGGCTGTGCTCTCTGACCTCTCCTGAAGCCCCTCAGCTCTGATCACGCTCGCTCTTTGCCAGATCCAGGACAGGACCGGACACGAGAGCAGGACCATGCCCGTGGCTGCTTCCGCAGGGCAGCACAGGTACCTGCAGCCACGGCCTCCTGGGCTGGGCCTGCTGTCCCTGCTCAGCCTGGCACCGCTG
>NW_016690408.1:0-3152 GCF_001604755.1 Lepidothrix coronata | reverse complement strand
GGCAAATTGCTCCCTCTGGGCACTCTCCCACGTGCCCCCTCCAGGCCAGAGAGTGGGACTTGGTGAACTGGAGCTTTTCCAAGGCATCCTAGTCTCTGTGGCAGGTGCCCTCGAGGCCAGACCATGGGACTTGATGGGCTGGGGAGTTCCCAAGTCTTCTGTTGAAGGAGCCTTTGGGTCACAATGCAGGACTTGGTGACCCAGAGCTTTTCCGTGCCATGTCTCCTGCAGGAAGCCATGGAGCCAGACAGAGGCATGGAGCAGAGACCCCCCAGCGTGCCCCAGGTGGCCTGGGTGAAGGAGGAGGAGGAGGAGGAAGGCCCTGGAGTTGCCCCAGCACAGCAGCCTGAGGAGGCAGAGCAGTCCCAGCCCCTGCAGGCGGGTGAGTGGCACAGCTGGGCCACAGGGCTGGTGGCTGCAGCCAGATGGGGCTCTTCCCATCATATTCCCTGTGGACATGGCCGGGGAAAGGGAGGGGGAAGAGGGCCCGGGACTGTTCCCCCGGCAGCTCCATGCACTGGGCATCCCGGGGCTGGCCCTGCCTGTGGAGCGCAGGGCTGGGCCGTGTTCTCCGGCCTGTCCCGCAGCCCCTCAGCTCTGACCGCGCTCGATCTTTGCCACATCCAGGCCAGGACAGCGGTGCAGACACTGACAGCAGGCCCGCTCAGAGTGGGAATGATGCTCACCCTGCAGATGTTTCTGACGAGAAAGGTGTCTCTGATGCAAAGCAAGTAAGCAGCCTGTGGCCAGGGCTCAAGCCCCCAGGGATGGTGTGGCCCCTCTAGCCAGCTCCCCTGGGCCCTCTCAGCCTTTGAGGCCAGCACAGTGTGTGGGAAGGGAAGCATTTGTCAGGGAAGCTGGGCAAGTTGGCAGCTCTTCCCCCATGCCTCTTCCAGGTGCCAGCCTTCGTCAGGAACGTGCATCAGAGACTGACAGCCAGCGCCACTCCAGAAGAGAAGCTGCTAATGGAGTTTCTGAGGGTGACTGATGAACACCCTGCTGATGCTGTGGTGACCCTCCTGCGCTGTGCCCCATCATGTGACAGGTACAGGACCCCCTGCCTTCGGGGCTTGGGGCTCACCAGCCTTTAGAGCCCATCACTCAGTCCATCCCGTCCCAGGTGGTCTGCCAGAGGGATGGAGAGTTCCAGGACCATCTGGAGCCTCTGTTTCCCAGCCCTGCCATGTCAGCCCCCATCCTGACGCCATGGTCCCTCCCTGCTCCTCAAGGCACTTTGGCCAGTGCTCCCCTGACACAGAACTCTGGCCCCACAGAGCTGCTGCCATCATGTGGAGGACCATCACCTCATTGGGAAGGACAGTGCTGAAGGTGCTGCCACAGCTGCTCTGCGTGATGGAGAACTGGCCAATCCACAGCATGTCCACCTCTGACGGGGACGAAACAGATGTCTTTGCCCTGGCTGTGAGTTTCTGGAAAGGGCTTTTGCTCACCTCCAGGTCACCTCTCCGGTGGCTCTCCATCCTCCCCCAGTACTGCATCTCCCTGCCTCAGGCACTGGGTTGGAAAGGTAGGTTAGGGGCAGGTTCAGGGGCACCAGGCCACGTGCTCCCCCTGCATCCTCCCTGGCGTCTCCCTCCCACGCTCAGGCCCTGCCACATGGACATCTGGGCACTGAGAGCTGTGTCCGGGTGGTTTATATTTTGCAGGCAACCAGGGTGATCTGGGAGACTCTGCAGACGTTCTGGTTTGCAGAGTCATTGACGGAGTACTCCCCCCGTCTCCTCGTGGCTCTGCTCTTCCAAGTCCTCATCAGCACAGAGCAGACACCAGAGGAGGTTGATACCTTCTGGAGGGGATGCTGGGAGCAACACAACCTTCCCACTCAGCCCAACAGGTGCTCCATCCCAGTCCTCCCCTGCCTTCTGTGCCCTTGGGGCTGGTCAGGGCTCCCAGCACGACCTGGGCTTTGCTCTGTACACAGGTTTGCAGTGCTCACCATGAAGGCTCTGCTTTGCCATCTGGAGTGTGAGGAAGTTGTGCTTTCAATGGAACGCAAGTGTGGCTGGGACACGCTCCTCAGTGCTGACACCCACCACTACGCAGTGGGTCTGCTGGCCAGGTGAGACCCCCTTGTCCCCACTGCCCCTGTCACTTCTGCCTGTGCACGGGGCACCCCACTCAGTGCCCGTGGTCGTGGGCCAGAGGGCCTTGTCACCCAGGGATGGCCGAGCAGAGTGGCAAAGGCTGGGAGAGGCGGGTGCACAGGAGGAGCCGCCTCCCAGAGTGCCCTTGTCCTGGGGAAAGACCAGGCCTATGTGAGTCCATCCCAGGAGAGGTTGGCCCACCCGGCTCAGGGTCAATGGGTGCCTTTTTCCCCCTCGCAGGGAGATGCTCCGTGTCTCCAACCCCTTGTGTTCCCGCATCACACTCCACCTGCTGGAGCTGCTGAGCAGGGAGGAGCCCCACTTGGAGCTCCTCACCATGGCATTCCTTGTGGAGGTGAGCCTGATGGCGAGCGCTGCCTAGCCAAGCTGCCTCCACCTCTCTGCCCTCTTGGAGGGCCCAGCCCTGTGTGGGTCTGGGCTCCTGCCAGCCAGGCACCCCGTCACTGCTCCATGCCTTTCAGGTCCTGGACTACCTGGACATGAGTGACTGGGGAGGCATCATTCTGCAGAGCCTTTCAAGGCACCTCAGGAGTGAGTGCCCAGAGATGCGTCGCCTGGCACTCCGAGGCCTCCTGGTACTCAGCCAGGATCCCATGATGGTGAGAAGGGGCAGATGGCTGAAGCCATGCTGGAATCCTGGGGCTGGGGAACGCAGTTGCTTGGGCTTGGCTGGGCTTTGGGAGCTGTGGCAGCTGCACCCATCTCTGCTGCCTCCCCGCTCAGCTGCCCGAGTCCCTCAGGAACAGCCTGTGGCCTCCGGGCCCCACGGCAGCACGTGGGGCTGCCCTGCCAGAGCAGGGTTGGGGCTGCAGCCGTTCATGGCTTCACAGCACAGCACTGTCTTCCTCACAGGCTCATGGCATGCAGAGCCTGACAGAAAGCCTCCTGGAGCTACTGTGGGATGCAGATGGAGAGCTGGTGGGGATGGCCCTCTCTGTATTCATCAATGAAGTCCAGGACAGAGGCATCCCAATCTCCACCCCCACTGCCCTGGAGCTGGCTGAGGCACTCCAGACACTCTTTGGC
>NW_016690407.1:1223458-1273410 GCF_001604755.1 Lepidothrix coronata | reverse complement strand
CTGGCTTTCCAAACACACAAGGCTTTGTGTCCAGTAGGTTGGCATATCCAGGGGAAGTTTGTGAAGAAGAAAAAATGGTTAATTTAAGAAAAAAATTGTATGTTCTGTCCTAGATTGAATTTTTTATGTGGAATTCAAATGTAAGAATGAGAAAAGGAGAGGGGGAGTGTGTGTCAACGAAATGTGGAAGGGACTTCAGCATCACGTACTATGGAAAAATTGGTCTGTCTCTGTAGTTGCTGAAGATGAGTTCAAGGTGATAAGTTTGCTTTGAGTAAATGGCAAAAATTAAATAATGTTTTAAAGAATGTATCCAAATTAGCAGAGGTTTATTAGATCAGGAGGAATGTAAATTTGCCTGCCTGATAGAAAAAATTTTTTTAAGACCCATAGCCTATTTTTCAAGCTGCACAGTAGCCAGACATAATTATCTGTCTTGGATAAACTGCAATTGTTGGGACCAAATGATCTTTTCTACTTGGAATACTGAATTATTTATTACATTTGTTTCCGCTGCAGCTGGAAATTTCAATTTTTTGCATATGTATTTAAAATAAGACTGACACCATTGTGTTAATCATTTGCTATTTTAGATACAGTTAATCTCTGCAAATGTAGATTATTTGTACAGTAGATAAATCAGTGACATGATCATATAAATGATCATGTTCAGAAAACTTTTAAAGATAATTTCTTTTTGGTAAAATTACATAAACGTAATACGCCCCCCTTTCCAGGAAAAAATATCCTATTAATTCAGAAAATCAAATGATTGCTCAAGGAGTGCTACATAATTATGTTGCTAAAACCAAGACAAAGTAACTTCAGTTGTAGGACCATGCTGCTTCAGATGTGCTACCCCCTGTACATAGCAAATTCATATGACAGTCCATATGAATTCTGTCTGACCCTGAACACTTACAGAAATTTCATGTGTAACAGCTTAAAAAGAATAAAAATTCTGTTCATGAGATCTCTGCCAGAAGTTATGATTATTACTAGCAACAATCTTCAGATGAGACTCTTGATGAGACCTACTGCAAGAATAAAAAGGATGACATCAGACCGATAAAATAATGATCAAAGACTATAGTACACTTGGAATGTTCTCTTTTTATTTTAAATATACTTATTACAGTAATTTGTTAGGCTTATATAGAGCACTATTATTTACATGATTCAGTGTTTATCCTTTGGGGAGAATTCCAGTGCTCAATAAGTAAGAGTCAATGAGCTGCTTGTTAACCATCTTGGAATCAGTGTTCTGAAATATTAATTTCACATAAATGGTGAAAGTCCTTGAAATAGTTACAGTTACCTGTAGTTCCATTCAGTAGGTATCTTCGAACTGCAGTTAAATTATGTTGAAAACTCTGAATATAGCTATAGATAATCAGAAGAAAGTTCGACAACAACATCAAATTAAAAAAATACCAAAAAACATCAGTGGCTGACATCTACATTTTTCGGATGCATCTCAGGGTGATGGTAGTGTTCAAAGGGAACAAATAACCATTTTTTTGGTAGACTGCCTGTTATAAAATGTCTACATCATGGGCAAAATATACAGTCACTAATAAATAAAAAATACATTTTTTTTCAAGATCTCCTTCCAACATGGCATCTTAAAATGTGCCTACAGTTAAGAATGGTTTTCATTATTTTTATTAAAATTAAATTTTCCATGGTTGCTATTTCTTACACATGAATTTATGCATTATACGTACTATATAAAACATATAAAAGATGAAGTTGTCAGTATAAGGAATATCATTAGCTGAGAACATGAAGAAAAGGTTCATATCAGATCCCACTGAATGTTATGTAAGTTCAAACGTACAAGAAAGGGACTTTGGTCCTGATCTTGCACTAAGAGAATAATTGTAGTCCCCATGTTTCTATGTACAAAACTTACTATCTCTACTGAGATCATACGAGTCTCGCATTGACAACCATCCCATTTTCATGTGATTCACCACAGAAAGTGAGTTTCAATCAGGACAAGCAGCTTGGTTATTTCTCTTAATTCTCATCAATGTGTTTCAGAAGTCAAATCCATGGCACACTATGTGAGTGGCTGAATATCTGTGATGTTCAGCTATGGCACACAGTTTTGTTTTCCCAACATACACAAAGACAGCAGGGAAATGCAGCTCATAACTACCAGGAATTTATCCTAAGAAATGTAACATTTTCATCATTATCATGGGGTAGAAACTATCATTATTGAAAGTGTGCCTGTTTTTCAACAAAACATCATTGATTTTAGTAGCACTACAGTTTGGCAAAGAATAGTTTCTGAATTATCTGTTACAGTTTTGAATATCTGGCACATTTAAGACACCCACCCACCTATTCAAATAATATTTTAAAGCAAAATCAATGTTTGATATAAAATAACAGTTGTGTTGCAAATGTGGAAAAATAGTCTACAAAAAATAAGTATAAAAGTGATCTCAGATTTATGAATATGCTTCATATAAACAAGTTCAGGTGACTAATCTGTGTTAGAAATGGCCCTTGGTAGGCTGTGTCACAACGGAACATCAAATTTTTCACAGTTTACAATAACACAGTGAGATTCACAATGTGATGACACCTTATATCAGAAAAATAGTATTTTACAAACTATCCATTTGGCATCTATTTTTAGACTTTTTTCTGTTTCTTTTTCAGTTTCTTTTTTCTTTTTCCTTTTTTTTCCTTTTCTTACAAAATAGTGCAAAATTACAGTGCGTTAATAGAGATTTTGCAAATCCTAATACAAAGTCAGTATATTTAACTGTTTTTTTTCATTCACTGGAAAGAGTTTGGCACATTAGGATTTTGTATAGATTGAAAAGCTTCTTACTTGCTTCTCTTCAGTATATCCACTGAATCTTTAAAACATTAAATTGCACCAAGGGAGTTAACTTTCCAAACTTTTTAATCTCAGCTCTTATAATATGTGCATTACAAAGTGTCAAAGAAAATGTAGATTTTGCAGTTAATTTATTTGTGAAACCACATATATTAGACTGGCTTTTCTTATCATATTATAAAAAGAAGGATTGATGGGAACATTTTTCACCTTGTGACTGCTAAAATGTTTATTTACAGTTTCAAGGTTCTAAAGGAAATTTATCCCAAATTTTTTTATATATATATATATGAGTTGGTTTACCATATAACTTTCAAATTTTGCTATCAAGCATGTCTCTGCATCTGAATCCAAACAGACTAAATAATAATAATAAAGAATAATAATAAAAATAATAATAATAATAAAGAATAACAAACAATTGCTTTTGCTGCCAATTTGCAATGATTAAATTATTTTCCTACTAATAATTTGCTTAGGATTGTTAATGAAGAGTTCCCTCATGTATCAATACTTCATTTGTAAAGACTGGTACACAGAAGGTGTCAGGTGAATCCCAGGTCAGTTCTTTGCCTCCTTGGCTGAAAGCAGGAATGAAAAACCTGAGACCACTGAATTATCTACTAGAGGTTGCCAAAGAGTGGTTTGTACCATAATTTGGGCTGTTAACCCGAAGGTGAAAGACTCACAACTGGACGTCTAAACTCCCACAGGAGTGAATCTCTGAACTATTCACTGCACGAAGACCATTGGTTTCGGTTAATTGTGTAGAGACTGTGGTGACATAGAAGATTACCAATTAATTAGGTTTGCAATAGAGTAATGAACTGACTTATTCCAGTATGAAAACTGCAGGGTGATGTCTGTAGACCTAGTTATTTCTCATAACTCTATGGTTTTATCATCTGTATAATTCTTATAATTCTGTAGCAATTATGCCATGAATTAAAATTAATACTGCATGGTTTGTTTAGTCAATTTATTGGAATTTCTATTCCTTTTATGAACATATCTAAGCAGTCTGCATTTTACACCAGTTGTCTGAAGGTAGAATTGGCTAGTTATTCTAGCCAATTATTAGAAGGGAAATATCCATGAATAAGACGGGTTTTTTTACCCAAGCCCTTCCACCCTTGGCTCAGTCCCTTTGTTACTAGCACAGGAATCTCCCAAATCATCTGCTAACTCTGGTGGAAGATTTGTCCAAGCATGGAGTAAAAGATAAAGCTGAAATAGCTATAAATCATATTGTATAAATCATATTGATTGATTTCTAACATTTAAAAATCACTTCTGTTAAAAACAAACAAAAAGCAAAAACAGAACTGTCAGCAAAATTAATGAAAAAGTCCACCAGCTGGCAGACATACAACTTCCCCTAGACTCTCTTCTCAACAAAGTACTAATTTTGACCAAGGAATTGGTCAAAATCTGATTAACTTTCAGTTTTCATTAGTTTTAAATAGGTCAAAGGCACCCCTTTTTCCCCCTTTGCACACACAATGATTATTCAGTCTCACCCAGACTGAACCAAATACTTTCCTCCAAAAGGAAAATCAGGTATCGTTATGATTGACACACTCAGTCCAGATTAAAAGGGTCCACACATGACCAGGTTTTATGCTTTCTTCCTGGGACAGTCCTCAAAATACTATCTCAGCAAGCCTCAGCTACTCTCACCTTACGTCCCATGGAAGTTCAGTCACCTTGCATAGCACGGGCAGGCTGCAGGCCGGAGAGCTGTGCTGAGGGGGTGGCATGAGGCGGTGGTGGCACATATAGTATTGCTGAAGCAGAAGAGTAGGGCCAAGGTTTATTGTATAGACACTAAGCCAGAATCAAGCCAAACAGTATTCAGTGTGGAATAGTCAGTCTACTCACTGGATGGATGCACATGATGCAGAAGAAGTCACACAAATTGCTCTCTGTTGACTATAGATTGCACTCTTTTGAACAATTCCTAAAGGCAATAAAAGCCTCAATGCATTAAAGCATTTAAGATGTTCTTAAAATTTTTAAGTCTCATGGTCATCTGCATGTGCTTAAGGTCTTTCTTGATTAAAGTCCAGAGAGTATTGGTGCATGAGGACTTCAAAATCAAAAAAGGAAAGAAGAATAGAGACTCCTGAATCTAGATAAGAAGTATGATTAATTTACTGACAGACTTCACTCTGCACCCGAAAGTTATTTTCTGTCTAATGAAAAAGATAATACAAGGGCAACAGGAGTCCCTTTCTCCAATAATCAGGAAGTCATTAGTTGTTTAACTGAATCTTCCTTGATTAGAGATGGGAGAAAATTAGTGTTTTTTAAAGCCTATTTTGTGAAAAAGATCCGGGCAGCTAGAAAGAGTAAATAGTTGTTTACTGTGCTCGGTAGTGTCAATTTCCCGTGTCTTGCTCAGCCTGTATGAACTCTACATTCCTACTTTCTCAGTCCAGCTTTTACTTCATCTGTTCCTTAAAAGACAAATATGTTGCTGGATGTCTCACACATTCCGTGAGCCTCGGTCATTGCGAGGAAAGCCGTCTCATATGGAAAGAGGCATTCAAAGGAACTGTCAACAAGATTCACTAAGGAATGGGGACCTCACCCTGAGCAAGAGCTGCTGTGGTCACTGAGTGTCTGAAATGACATGAAAAGTCTGCTTTAAAAGGATCTGCTGCCAGTTTTGTCTGATATCTATTCACATTTAGTGGGGTAGCAATGCATCTGTAGTTAGTATTTAAGTCTTATTTTTCAAACTGAGAAAGGCAGTAGTATTGATAGCTCAGTGCACAACAGAGACCCTAAAACCATCCAAAATAAGCCATTGCAAAAGAAAAATAGTGATTACTTTCTGTCTTCAGTGACTGCCTAGTTAACTTGAGACAAGTGCATATGCAAGATTATTGTGGGCTGGCAAGTAAAATAAACTGAATGTCTGAAACAAAATTGTTGAGAAAATAGTACTGGTATGATTTCTTATCTTCTAGTTCTCTTTTCTGGTACAAGTATCTTCTTTTGCCAATAGTATCAAAGCATAATGTCTTGTTCTCTACTATGTGACTAATTCCATATAATTTAGCCTGCCATAATTAGTTGATTTCTCTCATTCTCCTTCACAGGGATTTGCTATTTGAGTCTATTTATGCTAGCTGTTCCTGTAGAGTAGCTCACTGCAGAAGAACAGACCTCACAATGCTGAATGTCATATATGGACTGGAAACAATCTTGAGTGAACTAAGCATGTAGGTCTAGGTAGACAGCCTTTATGCATGCATGCATGGAGTACAGATGTTTTACATCCATTGCTTCACATCATTTACCACATGGGCTGGACATGCCTGATAATGTTTCGTCTTCTGTCAGCAAAGCTCTTTATATCCAGAACTGATTAAGGCTTGATACCTGCAGATCACCTTAAAATCTTCACAAAACAGCTGTCTCACTTATGTTTTAGCCCACACTCTTCAAGATGTCAGTGAGGCATTAGGATCATTTATATTTTTTAGAATTTGGTCATGATTCTTCTCCATAATTCTGGATTAGATTTCTCTCCTGTTTCATTAATCCTTGAAACAATTTTAGCAGTGTGTCCTGAATGCAATGTATACAAGCTTTGTGTGGAGTTTCTGTGAAGAGAACAACTCTCTTTCCAGTTCCATCAAAAGACTTTCATACTTCTTGAAATTCAGTCGAAGATTAACCATACTGACTGGATCCTGTGCTTAGAGAGGTAAAGACATTACTTACAGTGTTAAAACTCAGTGTATATTTAAAAAATTTCCTGTGTATACACTAATCCATATTTGTAGCAACAAGTCATGTATCTTATTTTGCTTGCTTGTTATTATTATAAGAACTTATCAGCTGAACTTGCTGCCAAGAAACCAATCTGATTTGACCTAAGGACTTACACAGCATAACTCCCATGATCTGAAATGAAAAATGAAATTAAGGATTGTGCACATTCACCTTCCAGTGAGATCAGTGCAAAGAACTTCCAAATCCCAGCACTGAGGGAATCAGGTTATTGAGCCAAACCAGTGGTATGTTCAGTGACAGAATTTTTCAGTCCTCCCCAAAACAAAACGCTATGATGTTGCCTAGGATAGACTGTGAGCTATAGCCACTTGCCTTCGAAATGATAAAATATTACTCACATTACATCCATGTCAATACTTCATTTTTGAAGATTCAGTTTCGTTGTATTGCATTAATTTTCAGTGTAAGCTTATCTTTTTTCATTCTGGAATACTGGTGATTCACATCCTACTGAAAACTAGCTTTTAAAGAAAGCAATAAATAGTGTAAGTAAATATCTGGATTAGAATACAGCTTTTGAAGCCATAGGGAGAGAAGTGATTCTATCACTTTTCCATGGGGTTTTGAGTTTTAGAAATTTAATTACATTACTCTTACAGCCTTCTGTGTTTTTATTCCAGCCTGGAGTGAAAAAATAAATCTGACAAGTCACCTTACCTTTTGCTAAATATTTATAATTTTTTATCCCTTATTTTCTTACTTCAGCAATGTTGCTGTCTGCAAGTTTAATCTTAGGTATTTGATTAACTACTGTGCTTGATCAGGTTCTTATACATCTCATAAGCTGAAGCTTTTCCAGTTGAACTTTTTTCTTTTTTTCCAGTAGAAGGTGTGATCTGTAGCACTTTGACCTGAAAATCCAAGCTAACTGGCTTTAATTTGATACCAAAACATATCCATACATTTATGTCATTAAACCAACCTTGTACGTATAAATATATATGGCAAGCATATATTCATGTCATAGCTGAAATAAAGAAGGATTAAAATCAAATGACACATTAAAAGCAGACATTTTAAACAATCATGACAATAATCACAATTTCGTATTTGCTATTAGAGCAAATTTAGTACTTAAGAACCTACTCATATTATCAAATATTGATAGCAAACTGCTGCTCTGAATAGTGCATTTTTTCATATAAAATATTCTCAGACCCCAAAATTCATTAGCATAGTAAGTTGAAAGGTTGAATATGTCAGCCTGATAGCTTATTTACTGAATTTGAACATATTTCTTTCAGAAAATTAACTGTTTAGTCATTTTATCCCCCTTTCACGAGTCATAACATCACATTTTTCGCTACAATTAAAGTTCAACATGTCTTTAAAGAATTGGGGAAAAATTCACTATTATTCAAGAAACTATACAAGAGAAATTCCTAAAATTTCTCAGCAAGCTATTTCAAAAATCCATTATTACCAGCTGAATTCAGTTCATGAGGCTGATGTAATCAAATACCTTTATTAAAATCCGTTTATCTCTGTATTGGTGTAACACCACTTAGAGCCCTGGTTCACGTTAATAATACTTGAGACACAATGGGGCTTAAGGGCATTTGAAAACAAAAATTGGATGAATCCGGGCTTTAGTCTCTAAGATTGGTCATTTTCTCTGTGTCTGACTTATTGTTTCTTCAGGGGGTAAGAACAGATATATTCTTCAAGCAACTTAACGGGACTATTTGTTAGGAAACATCTTATTTTTAGAAACCAAAACTGTCTACTATTCTAATACCTTTAAAAAACTATAGTTCATTACCCTTAAAAAGGGGGGCAATTAATGACACTTCAGTAATGCTAGCTATTGTACTTTACTGTGCTCTTAAAATGTAAAATGAACATATGAAACTTTACTGTCTTTTGATATATTACGCACATTTTAGACTGGAACAGCAAATTATGTTCCTAAAGTTTTCTCTGGCATTTAAAAATTGTTTCCTCATTTTCCAAATAGTTAAACAGCAAATGTAATGTTAAAAATAAAAAACAATTGTTAAAAATTACTACTTGGGGTGTAAGACTGGGACATATTTCACAGAAAATGTGGGAAGTTTTGTTTTAAATTCACAATAAACAATCACATATTCTTCAGTGCACATAATTAGTATGTCTATTATGATTTGAAACTAAGTATTGATGACTACTGTTGCTGATCTTTTAAAATCTCTTACAAAATATAAATAGGATAGCCAAGAGGGAACAGCTGATAAACCATGACAAAATATTCTCTTTTCCTTCCTTTTTTTTCTCTTTTCCTTTCCTCTCCACTTGGACTGAAGTTCCTTCTGGCTTCTTCAAAAAAGTGCACACACACACACACACACACACACACACACACACACACACAAATTAATTCCAAAACCATTTTTCTAAATTTCCAATGGACTTGTACTCCTGGTGTCTTTTCACATGATCACAAGCAAGACATGCATGTGATTCCCAGAACCTAGGAAGATGCACTGAAAAATCCTTCTTCCAGTTGAAATAACTAAGGTACATCTTGTTATTTTTGTCAAGCATCAAAAGATATTCTGCCAGCTCTCTGGGGGAGAGAAAATCTTCCACGTGTATGAAAGAGTCTGCTGGAATGTAATTCTCATAATTTTCTCTGGAAGGGCCCAGTACAACTGGTACTGATCCAGCCAGAAGAGCATTGTAAAGTTTCTCAGTAATGTAATCTTTGTGGATTGAATTTTCAAAGGAAAGGTAGAATTTGCAAGTGGAGATAGTTGGAATCAAGTTTTTGTCATTGACGTAGTCTCCAAAGGCTTGTCCGTAGGTATGGATTTCAATGTATTTGCTAAGCTCATTATAATACTTGACTCGAGCGTGCTCGGGGTTCCAGTTACTTACAACCCAACAGACCAAGTTTTCCTTACTTGGTACTTCAAATGTGAAGGAACTTGTACCAACCATCATGAAGCCATAAGGCACCTGAATATCTGAATCACGCCGATAAGTCAGGGTCAGGTTAAATAGGTGTTCAATGCCACTCTTCTGTGGAGTATGAGTTGGAGACTCCAAGTTCATCCAAATCCACTTCTGGAATGGTGGCCTGGCTTGCTGAGGTAAATTAGTCAGATCCCAGCTAATGTCCCTGTGATGAATGAGAACAGCATGGGATCTGTTATATAGCGAGCGGTCAATAGTCAGATGGCACCCAGGGATATTGAACATTGTTTGGCAGGATGTTAAATCGAATGTCTGGCCAAATGGCCAAACCCAGATCAAAACAGTAGTTTCATTAAGATTATCAGTTTTGGAAGAAAAGAAGTTCTTCATTTTCAAAACTGAACTGGCTGATTCTATAGGACCAGAAATCCAGCTATTTGTTGGTTTGATATAAATTAATATAAATGCCATGAAACAACCAAGGACAATGAAGATAATAAAAAATGGCCGGAAAATTCCTTTAGATGTCGATGTCATAATTTGTTCTGAGAAAAAAGAGAGGAAGAGAAAGAGATAAAATAACATCAGGTATTAAATTACATATATATATGTCCTGTTAAAGCAATCAGATATCAAAATGAATAGAACTTCTATAGCAATGATCTGTAACCTCAGAAATTTCCTTTGAATGCAGAGGGCATGAGTTCTTTCTTGCCATTCATGACAAAGTGATAATATTTCTCCTCTTCACATTAAAAGTTCATTGACATTATTTGAAACCAGAATTTTAATACATCTCATACTTGATGTGAATCAGTATATATATTGAGAAGTTTTTTTTTTGCTTAGAACCTAGGCCAAGCATTTGAGACACACAATACAGACACAATTACCCTTTGATTCTATCTTTGTCTCCATGTAAGGAATAACATGCTGCACATCGGCATTCCATTCATATTTTTGTGTATATGGAGGATATAGGATTAGAGGATTGAAAACGAAAGGAACTAGAACTTTAATTCTGTAATCAGTAAGCCTGTTATTAGAAAACTAGTTTATGCCTTATGGCTACATAGGGATGAACATTGATGCCTTCTCCAAAGGACTCCTAAAATAACTAGAGAAGGAAAGCAGCAATAGAGGCTTCCCCTGTGCAGCCTCACATAGTTCCCACATAGAGAAAAATAAAGAAAAAAGAACAAGAAGATGTCCTTAAATATTTAAGTTTTTATGCCACAGTCCTGTGTTAAAAATTAGGAAATGTAGAGATAGCTGCATCTTTGTGAGGTATTTTTTTTTTCCACAGGGAAAAAGAGATGAGGACTTTATTATATAGCCTCCTTTGTCCTCTCTCTAGTTGTCTCTTCCTGAGAGAAGTGATCAATCTCTTTTCAGAACTTCTCTTCCATATGTTTTTTGTGAAACCTAACAAAGTCAGGGGTTGTTTATTGTTAACCTTTGCTCCTGAATGTAGTCACAGAAAGCAGAAAGTGAATTTCAGGCCTTTTAAACCAGTTTCATAACTCATGTCCTCCTACCTGTGAAATAAGTAGTTAAATTCAGAATGAAGGCATAGTAGAATGTGATTCAGAGATCCATTAATACCACACAACTTTTCTGCTTTTGTGAGTGCAAAAGCTAATATGTGAGTGTAGCACTACAGTTACAAAGGAAATGTTTTCACATTCATTGTTGAGGAAAACGAAAGAGGAGGGAATGTCATGCTTAGCTTTACTCTAACACTGTATCTTGAGGAAAAGGGAATTTTCCACAATATCTCCCCTTGTTTTGGGAAGGCAGATGGTCTTAATCCTGGTTTTAGTTACTGTGGTGGGTCAACCTTTTCTGGCTGTCAGACACCCATCCAACCATTCTGTCACTCCCTCTCCTCAACAAAATAGGTGGAGAAAATAAGATGAAATTCTTATGGGTTGAAGTAAGAATGGGGAGATCACTTACCACTTACTGTGATAGGCTAAACAGAATCATGTTGGGGCAAAATAATGTAATTTATTGCCATTTAAAATAGATCAAAGACAAAAATTAAAATAATATCTGCCCCTCAACTTCACAGGCTCAAATTCCTCCTTCGTTCCCATCTCCTCCACTTCCTCCCTGCCCCTGAGCAGTGCACAAGGATAGGGAATGGGAGTTTGTGATCAGTCTGCAATGATTCCTCTCAGCTGCTTCTTCCTCCTCACACATTTCCTCTGTTCCAAAATGTGTCCTTCTTATGGGATACAGTTCCTTCAGGAAAAAAACCTGGGCTCCCTATGGGATGCTGTTCCTTCACTATACATCCTCCTGCTCTAGCATGGGGTCCTCCCCAGGCCACCATGGGCTCTAGGGGAATCTCTGCTCTAGTGCCTGGAGCACCTCCTCCTATCCCTCTTCTCTGACCTTGGTGCTCACAAGGTTGTTTCTCACATGTTTTCCCCTCATTCCGCACTGGCTGTCCCTTTCTTAAATACACTTTCCCAGAGGTGCAACCACCTTGGCTGCAGGGCATAGCCGTGCCCTGCAGTGGGTGTGTGGGAGCATGCTGGAATTGGCCATGTATGGCACAGGGGCAGCCCTGGCTGCTCTCCACAGAGGTCATCTGGCAGTCCCCACTGTCAGCACCTGGGCACAAACACCTAATACAGGTATATAAAATGTAAGTGGTATGTTGAGTCTGGTGCTTTTGTCTAGGCCCTTTTTCTTAGGACATAGTTTAGCTGGTCCTCTCTTCATTCAGCAAAATGATCCTGAGGAGAGTAAAGAAGAGGAACTTTTGTGTCCGCGGCTTTTCCACTTATCATTATCAGTTTAAATCCCTCTGAATGAAATATATGGCTTTACAGCAAGATCACATTGGCTTTTTTTGGCCTATGTTGATTGTTGCTGGCAAATATGTCTAGAAGGGAGGTTATAACCTATGAGACCCAAAGACTGCTTCCTTGCTTCCTTGCCTTGCTACAGCAAAAACAAGAATGGGATCTCTGAGGAAGAATGGATTTAGGTTGAACAACTCTAAGAGATAAAACTCAAAGAAAATACATGAGGCTGAGCTGATATTCATGTAATGCTGTTCTTTGTTTCTGTGTTATTGAAACCAACACACAGAATAGGTACAGCTTTTCACTAAACAGATAGCATGAGCTGAGTTTTGACAATAGATTGGGAGAGGTGTCTATTCACAGGGACTGATCATTTTCTAGGAATTGAAAAGTGAGATGAAAAATCAGAAAAGGACTTTAACATTGTGCCTTGTAACATAGTCGCCCTCCAGTTAAAAGCCTTTTGACTCAAGTCCCTCTGATAGGGATTATTTTACACTGAGCTCTTCTTCTAACCAATAAACCCCCCTGCATCATCACATGGCAATTCTTGCTACATAGAAAATGACCAGACATTGTGTATACTTTTCTCTGCTTGAAATTCTAGTGTGTCCAGAGTGTTGCATTCGTGTAGGAAGCTTTTGAACTGTAGTGCCAATGTGAAGATAAACGGTTGTTGTCTCTGCTACCCCGAGTACCAGTATTAACATCTCACAATGTTAAACAGGTGGGTTTACCTATTTTTGTCCCTTATGGATTGATTTCCTCTCATAGCTTTGCTGTTCTTTGAACTCATGCGCCTACGTTTCCTCACAGGGCAGACTAAGGAACTTGTGGAATAGAACAACAAACTCTGCTTTCATGGCTTTTGGGACTGAGTCCTGTACACAGACAGGAAGCAATTAAGTACAGTGAAGGTATGTGGTAAACACTTATTAAGAAACACTATTTTCACAGCATAATGAAATGGTTTGGGTTAGAAGGGATTTTCTTGAGAAGTAGCTTGTCTGTACTGCTAGGACATATAGGTTATGGTCCACTAAAATCTGTAGAATATTTTTTCATAATATTCTCCAAAATCTGAAGACTTTTCCATATTTCTTTATTTCCTTCTTCTCTTTTTTTGCCCAGGATAATGATCAATCTCCAACTGTAATTCTCACTATAAAGGTGACACTGAGGAAACATTTGTTACAAGACATCCAGCCAAGTAACCTTAGCTCCCCTTCCTCTTTCATGGCTTTCCTTCTACCACAGAATCACAAATTTCCTTTTTGCAGATCCCCTCCCCCATGCATGCCAGAGTCTGAAAAGAAAACCTTGTCAAAGAGACGTGTTTACCGAGACTTTTGCCAGCTGGAAGAATTCTGTGCTTTTGATAGTTTTGTTATAAAGTATGTTTCAGAGTGTTATGGCATAGCAAGTATTTTCTAGGTGCTTTTTCCCAAGTTAAAAGTATAGTATTTCATCAGTACAAGAGTGTTTTTCTCCATACAAAACTTAGCAAGGCTCCTTTTAACTGCAAAACTTGGCATTCCATCAGCAAGCAACTCCATTTAGCAGCAACAAAAAATGGGAGATAGTTATGGGGTACCAGCAATGTTAACACCAAGTATACCAGACAAGTCTTGCAAAAATATGTCTATTTTGTGAATGCATTGTGTTCATTAAGAAACAAAACAGAATTTTATGGAAAGTGTTTTATCATGTCTTCATTGCAACTGAGACTTCTCAATCATTCCAGATATGGGTTTTTTTCTGGTTATGTAACAATGCAGGCAGGAGAAAATGCAACATTGCTGGTCAATAATATCAACGCCCCTGGTATATTTTTACAGCAAATTTCTCAAGGTTTTGTCAGTAGCCCAAAATACATCACTACTTGCAGATATATAACATTCATTACTAGTCTAATACTGAGATTTTCAAAAGGAAAAGGACAATATTTTAAAAGAAAGCTGAAGCCAAGATTCTTGAAAGCATGGACACTGAATAATGAATAAAAAAATCACTACTTTACTCATCTTAGAATTCTAAGCATTCAGGGCTAACTTTTGTCTTGATCATCACTTGGTCTTAGGATCACTCAAGTAGAAATACTTAACAACCTCATGATAGTGTCTGAGGATCACTCCCGGGATCAGAGTGGATGTTTCTGTTACGGTAGACTTGACTGAAGAGCAGAAGGACACTGAGGCTAACAGAGGTGTCAGAGGCCCATATAGAAGCAGACAGCTAGCTAGGTAGATACTCCAGGAATATAAAAGGACAGTTGAATGCAGAGGGAACTGATAGGAATGACAGGCAAACAATTGTTACTGTTAGAAGAAGGCTCATTTGAAACTGTTCTCCCTGTCCTCTGGCATGTTTTACCAGCCTTGGACATAGTATATCTGCATTTATGTGAAGAGCTTCCAATTAGCTGGAGCTTTTTCACCTGCATTTTAAAAGGAAATTTGATTATCTCAGGATAGCCATCCTGTGACTTCTTATCTCCAAGTCACTGCTGTATGGACATGCTCCAAACTGCTTTTGCTTTAGGTCTCCAAGACTGAAGAGTGCTTCTCTTTATTGGAATTAACTCTCACTACTCTCAGTTAAGCCTCCTCTGTCACAACCAGAATGGTGGATTTTTTCCTCCCCACTATCCAGACACAGGCTTGCTTCCACACATTTCCATGCCTGTCCACGGGTTTCTGAAAACAGCCCAGTATGAAAAGGCTAAACAGAGCTGCATACAGTTAAAAGGCTAAAAGCTGAATGAGCTGCTGATCTCAGACTGCATATTTTTCTTCTATTGGTTACAACATTCTTTTTCTTCCCCTTTCCACCTCCTTTGTTTTCGGGTTATTTGTTCAATTCCTCAGATTCCAGTTTTGCACTTTGAGAACAGTTTAGAAGTTTTTTATTCAGTGGTGGTAATTTTTACTTTGATCAGTTTTAGAAAAATAATCTAAGAGCACTCTGAGGACAGGTAGCCATTAAGATAGATTCCTTAGGGGTGATGCCAAAGTTGTCACTGGAGACTGGTAAGAATAGGTTAGACAAGCACCACTAAGCAATGAGAGATCAGATTGTGCCTCCAGGTCCTAGGGCTGGACTAGATGACCTCACTCGATTTCTTCTTGTGTTCAGTGATAGTATTAATAAAATAAATAGTTTTATAAGTAATAATGCAATAACAATATTATTATGAATAAATAATTTATAAATAATAATTATTTAATAAATAATATTTATAAATTCACAGATTTTTATAACATGCACCTAATAAGAATACAACTGGCAGTCTAAAACTGCAAAGAATCGCTGAATAAATGAGTAAAAATATCCCCTATCTTGAAAGTTGTCTTGCAAATTACAAAATAGCCACACTGTACACAGTGAAAATGTGAAGGAAAGTGAAAAATTGCGTGGAAAACAGCAACAACAAAGTCCCTATTTTCAAAGGCTAAGTCTAAAGCTTCCTATCAATTGCTAGGTGGGGTACTGCTGCTTTTTTGTGACTGAGTCTTGACACCTCAGGCCTTGCTGAAGAAAACCCTATGCTCAGCTTCCTTCTCCAAATTGCTGTGCAACACACCATTCTGCAATGGCTCAGCAGCCCCCAGCCTTCCCCTGTGGCTGTCATCTATCTTCTCCTTCTCCCCATGGCAGTCACACACTGTCACTCTCTAGCTGCTTATGCAACAGCTCAGTGGATTCTTTCTGTGACATTAGCCAGAGACTAATGTCTCAGACTGAGTCTCTCAGAATAGCAGACAGAAATGGCTACAGAACTGCAGTACATACTGGAGTGACCCAATATCCACCCCCACTGCCACATATGGAAAAAAAACAATAAAGTCTTATCAGCAAGAAACTTTTCCAGACAACCTGGTGCTAGTGTCAGGATACTCCATGTGGCAGCTGTGTTGCTTTCTAATTATGAGCTTTTAAGTTTGTCTCAGAGAGTACATAAGCATTCTTCATTCCTTCCCTGGCACAACTGGAAAATAAACGCACGCAAAGCCATCAGAACCTCAGCAGCATTGCCAGCCTTGGTAACATACAGAGACAGAACCTTTTTTACCTTAACTTCCACGTTTGCTTGTCCACATCACAGCTAGTTTATGATCGATGGCAATCTGTGAAAGGGGTGGTGGCCTTCAGTTCTGTGCTAGCTATGAAAATAGAGTTCTTCACCACTGTAGCTTAGTAGCAAACTTTATCTCCCTGCCAGGAAAGTGCTTTTCATCTTCTTGAATATAAAGCTCATCCTAGTTATGCAGCACAAGCCAGACCATGCTTTTTTCAAAGCTCTGAAACGGCTCTGCACAAAATCAAGCCGATTGAAGAAAAGCTGCTCCAAAAGCAAGTGGTCTCTTCTTCCCTTCTTTCCATGTGGTTTAGGAACAGCAAACTGCTGTTCTCTCTATTTCTGCCAGAATTGCAGAAAGAGCTCTTCAGTAACTTTGTGACTGGCTTGCAAAACTGCAGCTAGCCAGCTAAATATGGATAACATACCTGCACACAAGCTATGTATTTGTGATGGCCACCAGACCATCAGAAAGTCCTAATCAACTCACAGTAGCTGTGGAAATAGTGAGAACTAAGCCAAACAAGATGGAGCATGAAGCTGCAGAAGAACCATAGGCATTCCTGTGTACATAAGCTAAACTCCCCATCCAAGAATCACAGTTGCTTCTGACTGATTTCCTAATACATAGTTCCCTAGTACAATGGAAAAACACCTTCTCATGAGAAACAGACAAATCAGAATCAGGAAAGAGCAGAGGATACCTGCTTATAATATTGAACACTTACTGGAGAGTATATTAGTTCTGTGGTAAAGCAAGTCTTTTGGAGTTCTAAGCACCAGCTGTTTGTGTAGATATGATTAGAGGCTATGTGCAGTTACATTGCTGTATCTTGCTGCATAAGCAAGCCCAAAATTTTGATTGGGATTTAATGCTTTTTTTTTTTTTTTTTTTTTTTTTTTTTCGGTGATGCCTCGAAATAAAACATGAGGATTTTGCCAGTGGCAACATAACTCCTGAGATGGCTCTGTAGGTCAGAAAGAAAGCCCGAGAGGCTTCTGTGAAATACCATAAAATCCCCATAATCTGATCTCTATTTAACATTTCACTTCTCTGCCTGCCTAGCATCTTTTCCTTAAGAAACTCATTATACCTCTGGGTTTGGGATCTGTACTGATGTAACTGTTTTTTTAGGATGCTGGTCAATGTTCTTGCTTTAATTTGCAAAGTCTTATGTGCCATGGATACTAGATGCTAGAGGGAGAACTGCCCTAGAGAGAAAAGAAAGCAACTGAAGTGCTCAAATTAGTTTCCATTTGCCCTGTGGCTGAAAGTGAGAATGCCGTTTACTAATATAGTCAAAGTGGAGAAGAGAGGTGATGATTTATAGGCCATTTTTTAAAATTATATCCATATTTGCAAATAAGATTTTTTCTTTTTTTTAATTTTTATTTTTAAATTTCCTCACAGGGTGGAAGGATGGGCATTTGCTTTACAAATATAACAAACAGAACTGTGTTTCTTGACTATTCTGAACAAAGAGGTAACTAAGTGTTGATCAACAGGACTCAGGATGGCCAAGAGTCCTTATCAAGGTTCTGCTCACTGTTGTCTAAATGCCTTGAGCAGAGCTCCTCACTTCTAGCTTTCTTGAAAGCCCATCAGTGACTCAAGACTTCAGGTTAAAGTCTGTGTATAGAGAATACAAATCCATATATTAAGGTACTGGGTGCCTAAACCAATGGCTGCTTATTTTCCATCTGGGAAAAGTGCAATCTAAGTCAGTGATGCATTGCAAAGCGCTTGTGAGTGTAAGGACACCAACACTAATTTAAAACAATGGAAAAACAGCACCAATCATTTTCCCATTGTGTATCAATAGTTACCCGGGCAGATGGAGCTCGTCAGCCCTGTAAGGCNTAGTTCTGTGGTAAAGCAAGTCTTTTGGAGTTCTAAGCACCAGCTGTTTGTGTAGATATGATTAGAGGCTATGTGCAGTTACATTGCTGTATCTTTTTTTTTCTTAGATGGACATTTCTAATTTTTTGTTGGGTTTTTTTTTTTTTTTTTTTTTTTTTTTTTTTTTGCAGATGCAACTGCATAGATCTGGAGGATTTTGCCAGTGGCAACATAACTCCTGAGATGGCTCTGTAGGTCAGAAAGAAAGCCCGAGAGGCTTCTGTGAAATACCATAAAATCCCCATAATCTGATCTCTATTTAACATTTCACTTCTCTGCCTGCCTAGCATCTTTTCCTTAAGAAACTCATTATACCTCTGGGTTTGGGATCTGTACTGATGTAACTGTTTTTTTAGGATGCTGGTCAATGTTCTTGCTTTAATTTGCAAAGTCTTATGTGCCATGGATACTAGATGCTAGAGGGAGAACTGCCCTAGAGAGAAAAGAAAGCAACTGAAGTGCTCAAATTAGTTTCCATTTGCCCTGTGGCTGAAAGTGAGAATGCCGTTTACTAATATAGTCAAAGTGGAGAAGAGAGGTGATGATTTATAGGCCATTTTTTAAAATTATATCCATATTTGCAAATAAGATTTTTTCTTTTTTTTAATTTTTATTTTTAAATTTCCTCACAGGGTGGAAGGATGGGCATTTGCTTTACAAATATAACAAACAGAACTGTGTTTCTTGACTATTCTGAACAAAGAGGTAACTAGGTGTTGATCAACAGGACTCAGGATGGCCAAGAGTCCTTATCAAGGTTCTGCTCACTGTTGTCTAAATGCCTTGAGCAGAGCTCCTCACTTCTAGCTTTCTTGAAAGCCCATCAGTGACTCAAGACTTCAGGTTAAAGTCTGTGTATAGAGAATACAAATCCATATATTAAGGTACTGGGTGCCTAAACCAATGGCTGCTTATTTTCCATCTGGGAAAAGTGCAATCTAAGTCAGTGATGCATTGTAAAGCACTTGTGAGTGTAAGGACACCAACACTAAATTAAAACAACGGAAAAACAGCACCAATCATTTTCCCATTGTGAATCAATAGTTAAGTTTTCAAGCTGACTTGTGTTGGCAGTGCTAAACATTTCAAAGAAATAAGCTGTAGGTGTAAAATAGAAGGTGATTATAAACAAAGACTCTTAAATGAAATGCTGTGTCTTGCTGAAGCAAACAAATTAGTAACTCACCATAAAGATTAGTCAAGTTTGGACACTGAAAACAAGAACTGAAGAGTTTTAAGAATCTGATCTAAGTGCCCACAAAGTAAATTCAGAAACATTCCTAATAAGAATTTTAAAGGTATGCATGCACACAAACAGAAGCAAAAATATAATCTCCCCAATCCTAAAACTTGACATAACAAGAATGAAAGCATATTTAAAAATAATACATATTTTAGATAGTATATATTATAAAACCAACAAAAATAATCCCTAAGCCTCTCAAATTGCACACTTTTCTGAGAAAACAAAATTGCAGTTGAGAGAAACCAGTTGTTAATTTCTTGGAGTGTCTCTTTGTGTGCATAACAGAAGGAAGGTCAGAGAGCTGGAACTACTAGTATAACAAGCTAAGAAATGTAAAGCTTAACAAAAGTCACTGAAAAGACTTTTTCCATAGAAAATAAAGAAAAAAAAGAAATCCTTCAGTTGAGAAAGAGGAATGGGTTGAAGGAACAAATATCTGAAAAAATCCTCCAGTAGTTACAACCATGTTCTACATGTTCTAAGGTGATGTTTTCTTTTTACTACTTCCTATCTGGGTTAACATATACACCGATGTCTCTGAAAGCAACTCTCAACGTTAAAATATGAGAGTGAAGAATACTCTGCACAGGCTATTGACAATACATTGTACAAAGCAGAACAGCAGTTAGTGCAGAGATTATACTTCATTTGAAAAGACTCAAGCTATTTGCTATTTCTTAGTTTGATGTCTTACTTTTATGCTTGTTATAAAGTGGAGTTAAATATTTGCAGTGTTAGGTTAAAGCAGTTGATTCTAATGTTCAATTACGAGGTTTTAGTGTCATATATTATTCTACTCTGAAAAGAGAAAAAAATCAATAATGAATTAGCAAAATTTTTGCCACTACAGTAACAATTCAATGTAAATTTTTTTACTATATCTTTTGCCAAGCAGTCTTTTTTCCATCTTATGGTTTGCAGTCCATGGTCTTTCTCTGGTACAACTTTACTGTACATATTAAAACTAGGTATTTAAAAACTGGAAAGAAAGTTTTCCTTTTTTCTTAATATATGAGGAAGAATTTATATAGCAATCTTACCCAGAATGTAACTTTCTAAAGAAAGTCTGCAGAGATAGCTAAGAGGAAATAGAAGGAAAAAGCAGGGAAGCAAAGGAAATAAATTGAAAAAGTGTAAAAAAATCAGGTCAGCATTACTTAATTCTGTATTCCTTTAAGGACACCGGTGTAAAGAAAGTTGATGGCAGGCCTTTTCAAATAGCCTGTGAATCCATCCAGTTAACACAGTTTAGCAAATGTGGGTAGGACTAATTTGACTAAAAGAATATGAGGGACCTAAACTCCTGGTTGATTAGGCTATCCTTACTTCTAAGAAGCCCCAAATCAGAAACAGGCACTACTAGTAGGGATCAAGGGAAATTCTGGTATCTGGTTCTGAAAATCCAACCCTGAAAACTTCTCTTCTTAGGGCTGGTAATGCTTAAACTCTCTCTGGCCCTCTGCCTTACCCTCCTGTGCTCTTAGCTGCCTGGTGCCAGCATATCCCCAGAAGGGGCTCATTCTTCACAGGGAAGGGCCATTCAAAATCGATAAACTAGCTATTACCCCAGCTCTCAGGCCTAAGGATATAGATGTGCCTGCAAGAGCAGACTCCATCCTAAATGCAGTGGTAGCAGCTGCTTTTTGTTTGTCTGAATTTAAAAGAAACAGGCATAGGATGAAGTCCTTTTTGCAGCAATTGAAGCTATTACCTATTAGATATGAATCTTTCTTCAGCATGAGTAATTCAGGCTTGATATTTCAATTTCCTTAAGGAATTTCTAGCTCCTAGACAGCAAGGGATGTTGATTTTACAATGTGTAATGAGCTTTAGGGTTAGAGGTGAGGAATCCTCTCCTCCTCATTGGTGGCCTAGTTGCTAATGAAGGCACTACTATTTTCCCTTGACCTCTTTCTGCCTCCTGCCTATTGACTCCCTAATGATTTATGCCCAGGGCACATCTGCAACAGTAGAGCGTAGACTCAGCTTTCTTCCCTATGCCGTTTATAATCCTGTAAAGAGATGGTGGAAGAGGCAGTTTAAATCTCCTTTGTTGGAAAGATCACAAAAACCAGTCTGTATTTTGTGAGTGCTTTCCTGACTGTGTTTCAAAAGCTGTTATTCCCCAATTTCTTCATAAAAGGAAGGGGCTAGCTCTCTGCTCTAAAGTGAGGATTCCCAGTTATGAATTCCAAGGAGGATTCACTCCTTCAGAGCACTGTATGTGTCTTGCTGAAGGATGGAAGAATACACATCCCAGTCCTGTTCTGGACAGCCTCCCACTGCTTTGTGGTGTGTGCCTCCATTCTTAGGTGCCTATCTGATTTCCTACATTAGATAGGTGGTCTAGTCACCCTAATGAAGCTTTTGGGCTAAGGACTAGACCTGCTAAGGCTCATCATAAAAACCTAGTTTTTGAGTGCAGCCTTTGGTCTTTGTGGTCAGTTGAGGTCAAATGTCACACAAAACAAATGTTAAAGTACCACAAAGACTTACTCTTAGCCAAAGTAAATAGAACTCCTGCTAGAATATATATTTATCATAAGTTCTCATAAAGGGAGTTTAATTGAAAACAATAATAACAATCTTAGGAATTCTTTATCTCACTGACAAGCACATTGGTCTGCTGAAGGACAGAAGAGTTTTACCAGGGCAATTAGAGCCTTCTGGTACCCTGATGAGTCTCATATATAGGACAGGCAACAAAGTGGTAGGAGGACTTCCCGGCTCTTCTATCACTTTAACCTGAGTTTAGTTGAGTGGAATTTAATTTGAGTTAGGCATTAATCACTTTATATCTCATAGATACCTATGGCATGAGAGTAATGAAGTTTCCCATTCTTTAATAAAATACTTTAAAATCTATACCAGTTGAAAGAACCATACAAGCAAAATAAAATGCTGCTCTAGTGATAACAATACTTTGACTTTTGAAATGCCTTTTCCTAAAGAATCTTTTGGAGTTTTACAAGCAAAATTATTAGTGAAACTGCCTTATGTGGAGTAAAGAAGGGGTGGAAATCAAGTCCTAGAAAGATAAAGTAATTTTTGCAGTATCATGAAAATTTGAACAGGTATTTGACAACTATGACTTAAATTTGCATCAAAACAGTTGAGTTTGTGGGACAGAATATTTTCCTTCAAACAAACTTCACTAGAAAATAGTCATATTACATTTATTTATATCAGATATCTTTGTTATGTAACTTTGTTTCATCATCATCATGGCTGGGCTTCGCGAACGAAGATTTGGGAAGGGCTCTACCCATGTTTGTTGCAAGTGTGTTGGTGGCTAAAAAGACCGATACGAGATAGGCATGTCCGGTTGCAAAAGGCACAGTTTCAAATCTCTGAAAACACATCCTAACTTTCTTGATGAGGTAAATTAGTATAGGGAAATGGGAGATTTAATCAGATTAAAGTCAATGACCTCTTGATCTTTAAAATAAGAAAAACCACATCTGTTTTGCAGAACTACAAATTGAAATTCTATCAACAAAGCTAGATTTACTGAAAGATAAGGAGTATCAGAGATGAAATCTTGCTCACAGAAACACTGGAAAAAGTTCTACTAATTTCAGTGTGGTTAAGGTTTTCTTTCCGTTGATTGCAGCAACATGGAAGAAGAGGAAAAAAAGGGCTCAAAAGCTATTCCTTTGTGATTAAAGTTAACTTAGAAGTAAAGAACCTAAGGCCACCCAGGAGACAACAAGAGAGATGTAAGTCAGAGCTCAGGGAATCTAAATGCTGGAACAAGGTACAAATAACAAACACTCTCCCCTATACAGATAAATACACTGGCACACACAGTCTGTAACTTCAGGAAAGATTTAATCACCTGTTAAAAGCGACTCTCAGTTTTCACACCTGCAACATTTTATAAATATTAATACATACTTGTATATATACGCATATACATATACACACACATACACTATTTATGTGGCATTTGTAGCACATAGGTTCCCTGAAATGTGTTTATCAATTATGCTTTATATTTCTTTGTGTCCACACCCTTAAATACACCTGTGCATATGTGGTATATACACAGGCACACATACCCTGATGAATGTATTGGGCACCACTGCCCAAGCTGCTGGCTGTGGAGAGAGGCAGTGGTCCTAATGAGATGTGTTCCTGTTGTGTTGCCCTGATGAGATGTGCTGCAATGTGACAGCAGCAATATAGTGACTGCTCTGCAATGTGCAGGGGGCAATGGAGTGACTATTACTGCCATCCTGGCAATTAGAATAGAGGAAAACAGAGCATTGAATTCACTAAGGCACTGAGCCGAGGAGGAGTGGATGGGAAAAGGAGGCAGAAAGTGGAGACAGGGATTATTATATTAGAAATAAGATCTTTTTCTTTCTTATATATCTTGACTCTTTTATCAGAGAGGGTGAGAAAGAAGGCATTGCTCTCAAATAGTTCTTTTAGCAAGAAGCACAGCAGCAAGCCGAACCTTCAATCCTGAAGATTGCATCTCATGAGATGCACGAGACCTCTGTATAAATAACTGGAGATGGGAAATCTGCCTTTAGACTTTCAGAAAAACTCTAACAGGGAAAAGAAGGCAGTCACTCAGACTAGAATGCTGATGAAATATGTCATGGGGGAATGGGGTGGATTTACTCCCCATTAAGCAAACAAGCATGTTTATTGACGTAACTTATATGAATAGAAAGTTTTAAAGATATAGGATTAAAAAATTCCATTTTAGTTTTCATTCATATTCTGTCCCTTTCTGCATTTTCAGCATCAGCAATTATCATCAGCTTCTTTTTTATTACCAGTCAGTTTCTTTCAAGTTTTCTTTGCTTTTAGGTTTTGAGTCATGAAGAAGTCAGATATAATTGTTTTCAACCAACTATTTCTAGTAGATTAATTTTAGCAGCCAATAAAAAGGTCTAAGATTTATGAGTGTGTTAAAAAAAATTCTAAGGACATGCTAGAATAAAGTTTTTCAAAGATTTTTTTCTACATATTTTCTGATTATTTTCTGAGTTATTCAGGTTCCTATGTCATGCCTGACACCCTAGCATCTGGTTTTGTTATTTAATGTTCTGAAATTATGCTTGACAATGCCAAAAGGGAAGATTAAAGTGTAAGTAGAATATGTGGGAATTTATTCTACTGAAATGATTCTGTACTCATAGAGGCAGTTGCTTTGCTCTGTTCTGCATGTGAGAGTGAGGCAAGGACCTGAACACATCCAATTTGCTTCCTTAGCAGCGCTGAGGCTGGATGCCTGGCTGAAAAATGTATCTGCAGCAGAACACAGCTTCTGTGTAGGATCACTCTCTTACTAACCAGATCATGTTGCAGGATTTTCAGCAATAGAGGTGGTTTTTTTTTTCCAGAGATATATTCATCCTGCAGACTGATTTACCACTAGAGAAAGTTTGGCCAAGACAGAACAACAAAGGCATTGTATCAATATATGTGAAGGTCGGAGGAGATTTTGTAACTTGGTTTGGTGTTCATTTTGGTTTAATCAGCAGATGGCAGCTAACGTGTGCTTACATAATAGCTATATACACTACGAGTAATATACATATTAATGGAATGTATTTTGCTTCCTTTAAACACGTAGCACAAAAAAATTCCTTATTTCAAACTGTTAGAAGCAAGAAATATTAATTAGAAACTTGAGATTGAAAACCTAGATGTCATTTCTACCTTACGTCAATCTGTTTGAGCATGTATTTGAAGTGAATTCAGGATTTTATTTCTTGCATGGTGAAGAAATGGCAAACACCCTGAAGATGCAGTTGCTGGTGGCACCTTGTAGTGAAGAAGAAAACGTATATATAGCATGTTATAAAATAGATGGTCCTTTATGAAGTATGAGAACCTTCTCAGGCTGCTGTAGGAGCTCTGGCTGTTTTAGAAGTTCTGTGGTTGAATGCAGGCAGGGTTCATGCTACAGGACTCCAGAGGGGCCCAGCTCTCTTCTTGGTTTGGAGCTGAATATCCTCATAAACTTTTGCAGAAGTTTTGAAACCATGCCTATCACTACTTCTTCTTGGAAAGGAAAATAGTTTTTGCACACCTAAATTATGTAAAGAACTGAACCACCAGACTGACAAGGGAAGTAGCCAGGGAGTCTATTTCAGAATTGCAATATGATTCCAAAGCAGATCACTAATGCAGACAACAACCATAGTAACAAAGTCACAAGAATAACTAAACATGCCAAGACCTGGTATTTTTGCAAAAGAAACAGAAATTACCTGACAAGACATATTAGCTGTAAGCCTAATTAGCATAGTCAGTGTGTCTGCAAATTATTACTGTGCTTGTTTGTAGTTCCTAGTGAGGTCTCAATGACACCTGTTATCAATAATTGTTACAACAGAGGAGAAGAAAGACTACGTTTGACTATCAGAGGGGTATTTTTAAATATTGAGTTACTTTGGATGTGTAGAGGTGTAGCTACATGTGCAGAAGATTTATAGATTCCAAATAATTTAAAAATAACTGAAAAATATAGTTTTCAGTTAATCATTAAATAGTTAGAAAATTCCTTACATTTTAAAAGCAGTCTTTCTGCTTTAAGCTGTTTGTTCGCATGCCAAGCAAGCATTTATTCAATGTTCATGGTATAAGCAGTTAAATAGAAAGTAAAAGATTATTTAACAGAACTTGCATGAGATTGACAGATATTGGAATTTGACTGCACTCTGTGTTACTTAAAATGATAACAAATGAAATGTGTGCATCCAGAAAAGCTGGTTTTGGATGGATGACCTTTACTTGCTGATGAAAGTAAAATGAAATAAATTACATTTCAGCTTCTCTGAAACTGGCATATAATGCTGAACTGAACTGTAAGTATTTCACTAGGAGACTTCTAATAGGTTCTCTAAGATTTTTTTTTCCTAAGTAGAGAATAAAATACGATAATCTCCCAGGAGACTTCTGGAAAGATACTTTAAATTGTCATTTTGTGCAAGGAAGCAAGACAGAGTTTTGCAGAGCTGATGTGTTGATAATATGATTACTCTAGCTAGATCTATTTTTCCATTGGGATTTTACATCACTGTTTTATTTAGCTGCTATATCTAAGTGAAATTACATGAAAGGGATAGTGTGTAGGCAAATATGGCACAGAATTTAGCTTTGGAATAGCTTGATTTAAAAAATTTAAGAAAAATAAAAACCTTCCCACAGCTATAATTGTTTGAAATGCAGAGCAATTTTTTAAAATTTCTTTTACAAAATCCTGCAGGGTATAACATGTTTTTCTCTGCTAGCTGAGAACAAACTCAGAAGAAACTGGACAGTAGCTATAAACTTTGGTGGAAATTACTTTTTTGTTTTCATTGGACAAGATGAATTAAGTGTCCTTCATTTCCTATTCTCTCTTCATGAAGTGGTTCTCAAACGATTTTGCATTCTGATGCATTGTGCATGAAACTATATTTTGATCTATGAAAGTTCAAAGAGACTTGATCACAAAAAGTTTAATTTTTTTTGTCCATTATCAGTTTGTCAAACCAAAAATCTACCCCGAGAAATTTGGGTTTGTTAACGTTTTCTCAGGGATGTATTTTTGTCAGATTTTAAACAAATTTTCAGGAAAGCCCATAGCTGCTTTAATGTCAGAGGACCTCATTAGGGAGTGAATGGTTTGAAAAACTTCAATTTTGCCCTGAACAGAAAGAGAACATTTGCAGCATTAAAAATTTTGCAGAGGAAAAGAAGTCATTCCAGCTATCAATTTTGGGTCCCCTAAATGGCTGGAAGATTTCAGACTTGGAGGAGAGGTATACATGCCACAAGCTGTCAGGACGGCAGCATCACAACTTTCACATAAGCTGTACAACTGAACTACCTTCTAAAGGAGACCAAGGGTGGGAGAAATGCATCTCACCTTGATACAGACATAGCCTGAGTAATTAGTAGTTCTATCAGGAGACAATCCAGCAACTGTTACTCTAGCAGCAAGCACCCAGAGGAGTACCATGCTTCCCAGGTAAGGGTACCTCTAAGGACCTGCCTAATGTGCATGCACATGTACAATGCTTCTGAGTCTCCTCATGGTCACAGCCTCAGGCATCACGGTTCCTATCAACAGCCTTGACCCCCTCTCTTGATTACCCCTCTCTTCTTTTTTTCCCTTCTACTTCTACTGTTCCTTTTTCTTCATTCTTCTAACCCTGTTTTCATCTTTACTTCTTTTCTTTTTGGGACAATGTTACTCCCTTTCCATTTCTCAGAATTAGCAACAACTAGGAAAATCTGTCAGCTCCAGCAACATTCCAACAACTTACTGAACTATCCGAATAACACTATTGATGTCACTTTTCCTATCCTTTGTCATCATTTAGAGTTTGCTATTTTCTGTGCATTTACCTATTTTAAGGCATATCAACAGAATTTTGAGTGTTCTTGATAGGGCAAAGCATGTTAATCCAGCAACAATTATTACATACATGGAAACTGATGGAATAAGGACCTGGGGGAAGACAGGGAGAAAAGGACTTTGAAGCAGTGCATCTTTTTTCTCCTAGTACTGTTCCTCTGAGAGGGAAAAGATTATCAGCAGTCAGATAAGTAATGCTAAATAACTGGAAGCCTTAAGACTTCAAGAGTGTGCAGGAGAGACAGGATCTCCAGACTTGCCCAGAATAAACGTGTCAGAATAGAGGCAGTTTCTTGATAGTTACTTTTCTGTTAAAGACATACTATATAGATGTCCTACTGTGCTATTTATTCTGTATTATCAAATCAGAACTGGAGAAGTCATGGCTTTACTATGTTCTTTACTATGCAGAATTAATTTCCATGCCTTACGAGTGTATTCACTAATGGTGTTAGTTACTTTCATGTAGACATGGTGCAGCATGCATTACATCCCCCCCATTTCCTGTAGACTTCTTCCTTAATCTTACATGCATTTCATACCAGCCTCACTCTGCTCATTATTCATGATTAGAGTTAGTCCTTGTTCCTTCAGCAGCAGACACTCCAAATTAAAAATGACTGCAGGATCTAGATCACTGACACTTTCAGGTGTAATTGTTATCCAGTTAATGAGAATGAACTAAAATCCCATGAATTTGCTTATAACACTGGTATTTTGCATACACTGTCTGAACCTATGATTGCAGGCTTTGTGTAGAGTACTGTGCAAATACCTACTTTGAAATAAAAGGCATTATATTCTTCTGACTGTGTTCAGCTCTGTCTGCTCCCAACCCCAGTTCCCTCTCTGTCCTGCTTCTTACATCATCTGGAAGACACTGGCAGGTGACAGCAGTGTCACCAAACAATGCTGTTCTGAACCACCAAGCTGCTTTTTTCCATGTTCCTCAGTATGCCTGATCCAGAGCCTTGCTCTGGCCTGACATCTAGCTGGCTCAGGTCCTGTTCTTACATTTAGTGGGGCTCCACACTGGAGCCCACTTTCAATATGTTCATATTATATATATATTTAAAATATATATATATATGTTTGTAAACTTTCAATAGGTTTATATAATTAGGAAACACTGTTCTCAAACTTTCCCTAATGGCTGGCCACAGTGTAAATATGACCACTAAGCTATCAAGATATCTATACTCCAAACTGGTCAAGCTATGATGCCGTAAAAAGCAGCATAATAAACAAAGCCACAGAATAATATAAAGAATAACTATTATCAAAATGAGTGAAACACACTAAAGTAATTCCTTCTGTCACTGCCAAGGAGAAAAGTCACTTAGATAAATCAAAGGAAGAGAAGGTTAATAAATAAATGATACCGTGAAGGCAATTCTTAGCTCTCTCTCTCTTAACTTTTCCATCAAAATCTCCTAAGCAGAATAATTCCAAAGAGAGGCTTGGGAAAGGGTAACAGAAGGACTTTTTTCTAAGGGCAAAAAGATATGGGTAGATGTCCACAAATGTGGGCTTTCCTGGTCCCCAGTCATCAGAACTTTGCCTTTTGCCTGGCAGCTTTGAAAGTTGTTACTGCCTGAATAATAAACCCTGCTTTCTCTATTATAACGGTGGCAGATGTTTGCTATCACAAAATATGTCTGAAGGTGTAAAGCCATTGTAAATACAGAGTATGAAAACCAGTATTTGAGTGTCATTCCCACAGCTCAACCAACATTCTGCCACTGTCATTTTAGCATCCTAATTACACCAACATTGTCCTTTGTGACTCTCACTGCAGATTTCCAATCAAAATGTCTTTGATGAGGGAAGTAGCATTATTGCAATCAAGAAGCAGAACAACATTTCTAAATAATCCTAGCTTGTTCAACTTCCCAAGCACACTGTAGAACATAGATCTGAACAGCTAAACGTGGCAGGAGAGTACACGTAGGCTAGTGAGTTAAATAGGGATGAGAATTGCCAGACTTTGGTGCACCTCATCCCTAAAGACCCATAACATTGAAGGATGGTAAAGAAACAGCAAAACAATATAATTTATGTCCGTTAGTATCTTCTCTGTATGCTTGCATAGATGCATTTGAATTCAAACAAAAAGAAAAAGAAATTCTACATCATAAATGTATTAGAAATGTTTTCACCATTGTTTTTAATTAAATTTCATGGTAAGCCTAAATCCAGGAAGCCTGAGGTTCCTGGGTTCTGCAGCACTGTGAATGCGCAGAGCTTCCATTTTACCAAGGAGATACGTTTCTAGGAATCACAGCTGCAGTGCAAAGCTTGAAAAACTAATGTGCTGTACCCCAAAAATTAAGATGAAAAAAATAGAGATTACAAGAAACCTATTATGAGACTGTAGGAAAACAGCTCCCAAGTTTCAATACATCAGGATACTTCCAATACCGTATAAATAACTCAAGATTTGTTCTCTCAAAGCAGAGGACTTTTAAAGTGGAAGGTCTAAAGCAGTGTCAAACAAATGCCTTTTTAAAATTTGTTTTTTCCTTTTTATTTTTTTTACGACACATGGATCTGAATCATGACTGCAGACTGGAGTGTCTGGAGGAAAATCGCGTTGGATACACTAGGCTGCAACCCTTCATCAGGAACTGGTTTAGCGACTGAGTAGGCCAAGAGGAGGAAAATGTTTGGGTGATATTCTCTCTGTTTTGGAACTCATCACATATGTGAAATGGATATGGTCTGAGCAGCTCTAGCTCTTATTTACTGTCACAGAATAACTGTTATAATTTAGAGAAATTTACCATTGATTGAAGGTTCGTGTCCTGTTTTGCTGTGTGTTAGGGCTATGTTAGTTAGTATATGTGGTGAAGTATCTTCTGCACAGTTTTTGGATTTTTTTTCACCTAAAATGATCCGTGAACTTTAGTAGTGGACAGTTCCATCCCCTGATTTCTCTAGCAGTGAGAACACTGGTAAAAAAAAGACTCCTGCTTAGGCTTGTCTCTTCCTGGGAATGGTGTACACATTGTTGTCTTCACATTTGGTAAAAGCAATGACTAGTGCTTGCTAGCAGCTCTAAAACCACTGTCCTCACTCCTAAAATGTTAGAAATACAAAGAATGGGTTTATTTTGTGAAACTGCAAAAATACATGGAATACTTCTATTCTGCTGGGGAAAGATATACTGAAACATAAAAAAAAATAAATTTAAAGTGTCTCTTTTTCTATAATATTAAAAAAAAAAAATTGGCACGCTTACAGAGTTCTCAGATCTAGGATCTGGTTTTGGGCAAAAACCTCATCCTCAGCCATCAGAACTGTCTACGCTGAATAGGACATTGATCTGCAGCAAGTCATCCCAAATGCACATGTACTCTACATTCACGTTCTAGTCCCTTCTACAGATTTTTCCTCGGACTGCCAATCTTATTACTTAATCAATGTATCAGTTTTTAACATTGCTCCCAAGGGATTGTTGACTGTTACACCATGGGTTTGGGAATGCTGGAATAATCAGACAGAGCTGCTGCCTATAAACAAGCCTTTTATTTTTTTTTTATTTATTTTTTTTTCAGAAACTATGGAAAGCATAATGACTGAACTGGTGTTAAATTTTACCACGAAGGAAAGATTTATCTTGTATAAATAAAAACTCCCTCTATACCAAAAGGGAGAAGTTTATTTCACTGTAAACTCATTTACACTTTCAAAATATCATTTAATTTCTTTACATATGCAACATACTTTAGACCACCATAAAAGAGAAGCTATGATGACACTTTGACAGAGATTAGAAATGGGCAACCTATTAGCAGTTGGAGAGCTGATGACATTGTATATGGTTTGCTTGAATGGTGGGACAGGTGATGGGGACATTGGCAAGTCAGATTTATGCCTGATTTATTTTCCTCAAACATAAAATGAAGCTAAAGAGATTTGCCTTCTTTGTAAAGCCTTCTGAAGGTACATACAGAAATTATCATATAACTGAGGCTGTTTCTCTTGTACTGACTGAATCCTCTGTTAAGTGAGTAATTGGGATCTGTGACAGCTTTGCGCTTGCAAGACAGTGCAGATGAAATTCAGCAGACTGGAAAACTAAAAATCAAAAAGCTATCTATCAAATTTCTTCCTAATCTCAGTGTCATGTCAGGTGTATAAAGTAGGTTGTACTGATTGCAGAAGAAACTCTGATTTGCATCTCTGGTAGGTCCATATCGCTGGATTATAACCTGAACATGTTTGCCTTCCAAATAAGACCAAAGTACACCAGTTTAGTTCAGTTATCATGTGAGCACAATCTGTGATCTACCTGAGGTAATGCACCCAACCTTTCAGCATGGGAGCGCTGACTGCACTGATGCAGAGCAGAGCCGGCTCACTTCTTGAGCATGGCCAGAGCCATTATACAGCATAGATTTTATACAGCATAGACATTATGACAGTCCTTATGAATCACAGTTCCTTAGCCCTTCTATCACCTCACACAAAAATGGCAATGAGGCCATCACTTTGCTCACAGAAGGCACATACAGGTGCATATACACTGCATAGCACTTGTGCACAAAGACTTTGCTCACTTTATTTTATTGACATCAAGTTTTCTAGATTGGCAAAACACAGTTTCTATTCTAGTATGACTTCAATGCCTGGAAAAAGCAGTTCTTAGTCTCAAGATGATATGAAGATATCATATAATAGATATGATAAATGGAACTGATCGGTACAGAGGAAAATGCACCCTTGGCTGATATGCAGTACAGGTACTACTTTTACATCTTCTCTCCCTTTGTATATTGTATGTTTAGACACTTGGTGAAAAATCAATCAATATGCTATAAAACAGCAAATGTTAAGCAGAGATATATTCTTCAAAGGAAAATGATCCAATCTTTCATTTCATTATCTGAAATATAGGAGTAGAAAGTATTAGCAGTCTCTGTTCATCACTTTCAGAGATGTTTCAAATGTTTTTTTAGCTGGCATGGATCTAAATCCAAAGAAATCAATAAGACTGCAGCAGCTAATCATAAGAAAAAAGAAGTGTTTATGGAGATCTGTCCCATGTTAATTTCTTAGTGCATGTTATTGGTGTATTTATGCCATTGTGGCACATTGCTATTAAAATACATTAACAAAGAAATATTTTGAGAAGTTTTATAAAGTTTTTGGTTGTGANCTCTAAGACAAAAGTTACCCCAACTTCCTTCTTTAGTTTTCTTCTCTCAGCTACTTCAGATCATGTCCCCAAAACATGATTTCCAATTCAGAGCTATCTTTTTAATGACATATGAATTACAGCAATGATCACAGGTAATTCTTTCTTCTGTATCTTAACTTTGAAGTTGTCCATTGAAAATCAGTAAGAATATGCTCTTAGTGAAGTCACAATATTGTTTTATAAATTTAGGAATAATGATAATAAGGATAAATGAAGACCCTTATTTCTATTTCCTTTTAGAATTCTTTCTCTGTGGGAGCTAAAAAATAAGAGCTAAGAAAAAAAGAAGTTGTGACAATGAGAAGATTAAATATTAAGGGTCAGCAAGGGTTTCCATTTCTCTCTGCAAAGAATTATACATAAAAGTATGTTTTGAAAGCTTCTTACATAGTATTTTATAACTGTTTTATACAAAGTATAAACAAATCACTTAATTTTAGACTAAAAATTAAAAAAATATAATCAATCTTAATGAAACTCCTTTATACAGAAAAAAACTATTAAATCTTACAAATTGAGTCTCATAGTGATGGCCACATTAATTTAATACATTCTAATGGTTTTGAAAACAGGTATAGTTTATTGCTATATGTTGCAGAATTCTGCAAGTTAAAACAGTAAGATCAGTGAAATTCATTAGTGTACTATTTGTGGAAGAACTAAAGCACTTTGTAAAAGCACCTGCCATTTGTATGCATTGGAAATCCATCACTATTTTCAAAACTAACCCAGGCATTTTAATTGGGACTTCAATATTCTAAAAGTTAGGTGTCTTTTCTAAGCTGGTTGTATAATCTACATTCACATTAAAGGAGTGAGACACCTCTCAGTAAGTAATTCATAAAATAACTATTTGGGAGGGAGAGTAGATGCTTATGTCTTATTTTTGGGGGGATGTAGAGTTATTAATTCTCTTTTGGAGTCAAGTGGATGAAGCAAGGTCAATCCTTTTTGGTTTGGCAGGGATGAAGGAAGCAGTTGTCTATAATGCTGTTCTGAAGAATAGGATAATCAAATCCAAATAACATCTGTGTTTGATTTGGTTTCCTATCTTCTAGGAAAGAAACCTAACAACTAGGCTGTAAGGAGGAATGCAGAAATTAAGGTCTTTGTGCATCACAGGTGAGACTTGAATACTTAACTACTGTGGCAGAAAGTGAACCTCACCTGAACACTGTGGTTGTGGAAAGTCTTCCATCTGTGGTGCATCCTAGAATACAGCAGCTTCATGTGACAGACTGCAGAAGGGTTAAATATATGTTTTAAAACTTGAAACAAAACACATTTTAACCACATCTTGTGACATCATATGTTAACATTTTCAGTTACATGTCAAACAAGTATCTTTCCTCTCTCTCCATGCTGAGTTTAGTGAAGCTCAGTCACATTCCAGAAATGGTGAAGGGGTGTGAGGTAGTACAGGGAGAATACATTTTGATTTGAGAATCCTAGCAGGGTGATAGGATGTCCCTGGGCTTTTGAAAGCTCAGTCAAAGTAGAAAGGTGTGTGGTTTCATCAGATCTCAGGAGCCAATGTGTAGACTTTTATGCTGAAGACTTCACTAACAGCTTGGGTGCAGGGGTCTCCAGAGATGGGAATGCTGCATAGCAGCTGAGAGGGTATAATGACCCACAGGTTTGAACTTAAGAACATGAAGTAGTTGGCTAAGTCATCCCCAATGAGACTTTGACTCTTTAGGCTCTATATGAAATATTTCCAAAAGCGTCCATAGGCCAAATGTTTTCCTTTTATGCCAGAACCTAAAAATTCAAAAATTATGCCAGGGGTAATTTTCTAAAGTTTCTGGGTATTATATTAAGCGATTACATTCCTACATTCAAACTCTGTCCTCTCCATCCCTTCTACATGCAAATTCTGTCCTCTCCATGCCTTCTACATGCTTCATATCACATTTGAAAGTGAGATTTTAGAAACTGTTGTATATCATGCTATTAAAAACTACCCTCTCATTTCACTAGAAAAATGTAGAGGTTTTGTTGGTTCAAACAGTGTCTTCATTTTCATCACAAAAGGTTTTTTTTTAAAATGTCTTTGAAAAAAAAGTAAAAAAGGAGAATGTAAATGCTAGTCTTTTAGGGCTTTGATATGTTTGAAAACAGAATACAATTTAGCCCTTGTATTTGCTAATCTTTGTCTTAATAAGATTGCTGTGGGTGTTATTGTCTGTTTATAGCATGAAAACATGGAGAAGCAGCGTGATTATTTTCAGATTTGTGTTTAGATTTTTTGCCATTATAATCATATGAGAAAACTGCTTGGATCTATTCAATATAAAATAGCAAATAGTTTTAAAAAGGAGGGAAGGTGATTATCTTGACTTCTTAATGATGCTCCTAATTTAGACTATGCAAGAGATGTATAATGAGTGAGAGAGGTGTTGCCGAAAAAATCTGTTCTTCAGCTAAAGAGCCAAACTGGGAATCAGCAGTTTGATTATATTTGCACATCTTCAGCAGACCTACTCTGTGACATTAACCAAAGTATTTAATTATTCTGTTCTGCAGTTTTTCTATAAAATGGAAATAACGACTCATCTTGCTGAGACATTGTGGGCATTAATTGTTTAATATTTATATCTTCTGAAAGAATACAGATAGAATTGCAGAGTATGAGGACCGATTAATATTCTTTTGCTATTACCAAGCTTTGATATTTGACCCTGGGTATTTTATTGTACAAAAAATCTTTACTTTTTATAGTCCTGCATCCAAGAACTACCTTGCCTGAAATGTATCGAGCAACAAATGTAAAGTCCCTCTCTTGTCTCTTAAATCTAATTCATTCCCAAATTACTCCCAGAAGCAGTGGAGAACAATATTGTTCAAGTCTACCTTCATTGCTTGTACTTGCCAGTTCCACAGAAGAATGAGTAAAGAGTGTCTTCCAGATATTTACCACAATCTTACAGTATAACCCCCCCCCAAAACAGCACAGAGCACATTGTCTGCAGGCTTAGTATGCAGGTCTTGGAGACTGAAAAAAACCCTAAAATTTTCTGCTTCTGGTCGAGCTGGTGAATATACTCATGGGCAACAGACAAGATTTGTTTTGAAGATGATGATGTCCTGAAGCACAAGTCTGGCCCACACAGCTGCTGAATCTGGCTGCCTCAGATAGCACATTAAGCAAACCTTGCAAGCAGTAGTTAAAAGAAAAAGTCTACATATGTGCTCCAAAGGTGTGCCAAATGCATTATAATTGATGCTGATTAATTGTTCAGAGAAATTACAGAATAATATTCATGCTGAACCAGTACTGCCATTTTGAATCGAGAAGTAATTGACAACAAATATCTTTAAAAATTTCCTACATAGTTCAGTATACAGGGGTGAATGGTGTTTTTAATTCTAAGAATTTCCTTACATTATTGGCTATACTTCATGAATTATTACTTTGAATTTAGGTGTGGTGAAAAAGGTCTTCAACTTTAAATATCTAATGCAGCTGAGCAAGCGGAACTTCCCACCTGATTTACTTGTCAACACAACCTAGAAGAAGGTGCATATATCTTTTCTGGTTACAAAAGGCAGGAGGCATTGAGTAGATGATTGCTATCCCTGTGACCATGTCTTATCTGATGAGTCCTTTCTACCAACATCTGCTTCTGATCACAGGCAGGGCACACAGCAAAGCCTGGGTTAGCTCACAGCTCAGCTGTGGTCTCTCCCTACATATATGCAAGGAAAAGTGATTTTAGCTATAGACCTGAGGTAAAATTTGGAGAACAATGAGCTCATGGAACTATTTTGGAGGAAAAAAAAGAGAAAGCAAGATTCCATTATATTCTAGCAAGGCACCCAGCAGATTTAGAACAGAAGAGTGAGAAATACAATGATTTTAGTTATGCTACTCCAGTGTCTGAGGATGATGCTACTAAAAGGGGAGTATATCAACCCCAAAACTTAATAGCAAATTTTCACAAATACATTTGATTCATGTCTTCATGAAAAAAGATGTCCCCTGTAAAAGGAAGATTAATTGGATGAGCCTTGGGACACATCTACTATGGTGTTTAACACAGGGGTAACAAACAGGAATTAGCCTATGATTTTGCAATGACACTACAAGCAGATTATGCTATGTGCAAGAAGCTGTGTGGGTTCTTGAAGCTTGAATAAACTGTCTAAATGACCTCTCTTATTTCCTCAGTTTCCCTGTGAACTCTGAGTGTGGCAGTGTAAAAATAGACAGTTTTAAATACCCTAACCTATATAAATGCCATATAGGAAAGATCTTCCACTGGTGGCTTGAATCTCTCGTATTTGTATCACCTTTGGAGTTGGAAACTTTGTTTCTGAGTAACCCTAGATCCCACCCAGTAGTAAGCAAGTATCATCACGCCTGTCTGCCTGGGGAAGCTTGTATTTATTTGCCTTGATGAGCAAATAAAGTTCTGCTAATTCTATAACATGAAAAAGAGTCAAACAAGGGATAGTTCTGAAGCTACTCCAGTCTTGTGCCTTTCATGTGCCCTTGCAGCCCAGAAAGCCAACTGCATCCTGGGCTGCATCAAAAAGAGCACGGCCAACAGGTTGAGAGAGGAAGTTCTGTCCCTGTACTCTGCTCTTGTGAGACCCCACCTGGAGTACTGTGTCCAGGTCTGGGGTCCTCAGAACAGGAAGGACATAGCTGGAGTGAGTCCAGAGCAGAACCACGAAGATGACAGAGCACCTCTCCTACAAGGAAAGGCTGAGAGCATTTGGCTTATTCAGCCTGGAGAAGAGCAGACTTCCAGTGCCTAGGGAGTAGGGGCCTAAAAGAGAGTTGGAGAGACTTTCTACAAGCACATGTAGTGATAGGACAAAGAGTAATGGCTTTAAACTGAGAGTAGGTTTAGATTGGATGTTGGGCAGATATTCTTCGCTATCACAGTGGCAAGACTCTGGAACAAGTTGTCCAGAGAAGCTGTGGATGCCCCATCCCTTCAAGTGTTCAAGGCCAGATTGGATGGGGCTTTGAGCAAAACTATGATAAGTTTTACTGTGACAAACAGTCTTTTCAGGACAGAATCATAATCTATCTGGCTCAAAAAGAATAAAATAATTATCAGTGTGACCAGTCTTAAATTCACAGAAAATAATACAAGGAGGAAAAAAAGTACAATTTCATATTATTGAATGACAGCTATGGGCATCACAGCCACTGGCCATGACAAGTGAAAATGACAGATCTGAACCATAATAATGTTGAATAATGTGTTGAGCAAAGTAAGAATGCAAAGTAAGAAACCCCTGCTATTTATGACTTACAGGTTAAAAAATCTGGAATGCCCTTATGAGGGCAGGATGCAGAAACTTCAGACCAATATGATTATATTTTTAACACATCAATTACATTTACAGCCCTGGATACATATTTACAATCTATCAGATTAATATAACTAAGAAAGTGTCAGATGTGATTTGAAGCAACAGAAGGAAGAAATGCAAATAGAGTACCAAAAAGGCACAACATGTTTAGCGCTTTTTTGCATTCCTTTCTGTCTAACTTTCCCCCGTGTTTGTCACACCTCTCCAGTCTGACCTCCAGGAAAAATAACCAAACATGCAAAACTTGAGGTCTCTTGTTTTGTTAACTCATAACCTTTTTGCCCTTTTCTAGTCATTTTGAAACCATTAAATATTTCAGTTGTAGTTTAGGTATTTTCAGACTTAAATATAAGGGTTTCTTGTGTTTTAAGGATAACAAATATGCAAAAAATTGATTTTTATCTGGTTCATGCACACTAAAAGATTTTCTCTTAGTTCACTATCATTGACTATCTCAGTAAAATGCCTCTTGATTAGCCTCTGATTTTGTCTGGAGTATGCCAGTATGCTTCAAAACTGAGGTCAAAGCCTTTTGAATATTCCCAGCTTGCCAGTGTGTAGGCCAAGGATTTCAACTAAGTATTGTAGCTTGCATGAAAACTGTCTGGTCTGCTAAGGATATAGCCAGGCCTGTGCCAAATACACAGCAGGCTTTTGAGTGCAGCTCCAGAGGATAACAACCGTGCTGCACACCTTTACCTTCAGGCAGCTGAAGAACACTTGGCTTAGAGCATTCATTAAATATGTGCTTATAAGGCCAAAACTGTACTGCAGGAACACATACTAACTTAAAATGGAATTAGCAGCTACTTGCTACAATGAGAGACTCTTCTGGATACTCTGAGCAGTTTCTTACAGAAAATATTGAAAATGCATAGCAGCACAAACCCTCTTAACTCTCTATACTTACCAACATCTTTTTTTCCCACTCCCTCTCTTCCAAGAGACTTTTCTCTCAGTGTTTACCCCCTCAGGGAAATCAAAAGTGAGTGTGTGTCTTTGTTTTTTTTTGCTCCATCTGATATCCCATTAGCTCTGAGTCACCTGCATTCTCCTGAGCTCTGTCTGATCTTGTCTAGGAATTGTACTCATTAGCCCAGCTGAAACAACAGTTTACAAAGACATCACTAGCATAATGTATGGAGTACAGAGTCAAGGTCAGGTTGCTTAACGTATGCTTTTTTTCAGGTGTTTTTGAATTTCCTCCTGCAAACGTGAGCTTGGGGACTAATTAGCAAGCTCGATTCTCTTATAGATCATAAATGGAATAATTAAAGGTAAGGTTCTTGTATCTGCAAAACTGGGATTTCAGATTGGGCTCTTAAGATGCTTTTCTGCTGTTGTTTTAAAGACTTTTTTTAAATGTTAGCTAATACATATAGAAAGGCAATGTTAGAGTGCATTACATTATATGACAAATCCTTAAATACATGTGAATGGTGGCTGTACTATAGAATGCACGTGAAAAATAGTAGGGTTAAGACTGCAAATGGAAGTTGTTATTTCCCGATGGCTCTAATCTAGGCTATATATCACCAGTAAAATTGTCACTTTTGCTCAGATTGGAAATCAGAAACACTTTTTTTTTATACAATATATTTTACTATTATTTATATTTATTTATTATTCAGTGGAAGTTGCCCTGCACTTTTGTGTTAGGAGTGATGTCTTGCTTATGTAATAGATGATGGACAGAACCTGCTACATAACTGAATTGATTTGGGTCATCTGGTAGCTCAAACTTCTTTAATATAGTTAAAAACTATCTCTCCACAGAACCCACTCCATTATAAAGATATACTTTAACTGGATCATGAACCATTTAGTTATAGTTTCTAAAATATCATAGTAATAACATATCTTTTCTCAAGTTCCTGGAGTACTCCATCAGAACAAAAATTAAATTGTACTTGCATTATGAACATTCCCTTGCAGGGGGAAAATTTGCCACAAGAAGTATTTTTCCTAAGCCAAAATACAATAAATGATGGCAGACAAAATAAGAATGATAAGACAAAAATAACGGAAGTAAGATCATGCATTTAAGTACGCATGTCTCAATTCCTTTAGAAAGCTTAAAATAGATCTGTACCAGCCATCCTATTTGCTGGTGAATTCATATCAGAGTACTCTCTTTTGGTAACTTTCCCTTTTTGGTATTTTTTTAGTTTTCTTTCCTTAGCTGTTATTGGGAAGATTAATTTGATGAACCTATTGTAGCACAAAGGGTTTACCCAGAGGGAACCTGAAAGGTGTTTGCGACCACAGCAGCTAAGTGAATAAAAATGGACATGTTCCAAGGTGAATGCAATGGCAAAAACATAAAGGCTGGCTCTGATGTACTAGGAAACGGGACAAGAAAATAGAGCTTCAGAGCAAAGGCAAGCCTGTCATAACAACTGACATGGCTATTTTGGCAGCTGTATTTTATATGAGCAGAGGAGTGCAGTGAGAAGCCTGGTTAAAAAGCCAAGACAGGAGATGAGGGCTTTAGCAGCAATAGCAAGAAAACACAATTTAAACTGCTTTGGAGGAACAACATGGTCTAACATGGCAACAAGGGCAATGGAAAGGGAGGAACTTAAAATTTTCCCTTGCATAGCTAAGGGGTCACTGGTTTTCATACTATTTGGATTGCCTGAACAATCTGCAAGTACTGCCTCATGGCAATCCAGTCTGATGGTGAAAAGATGGATCATCTCAGTAAGAAAAACATGGAGTATTCCTGTGTTCACACACTAGGTCAATGTTCTTACCGCTGCTCCTCAATTTATTCCCTTTCTTTCCAGTGTACTTTATGATTTTTCTATAGAGTAAACATTTCTCAGCACGGTGTTCAGTCTCCAGACTGATTTCTATTTTCCCTGTGCTTAATGAACACCCTGAACAATCTGAAGTCTTTAAATAAATTGCATTATTTATTATCTTCCTGAGTAGAAAACTAACTTTGCACATAACCTCTGAGGTGTTAGAACTTGAGCAGACACTGTCTGGGCTGCCATGGAGGCCAGCATCATCTTCTCTTTCCCCGTTTGTAGTGTGGCCGCCACAATGAAGCTGCTGTCTCCTTGACCCTTTTAATGAAGAGACCTTTTCTACAGGATATATACCCTTAAAGCACAGATGAGGAGGAAGCTTTATAAAATGCATTTATACTCTACAAGTAGAAGCGAACAGGTGCATATAGCCAATTACAGGTTGCTGCTTCTATGAATTATGTCTCAATAATTGCGTTGCTCCTGAGTTAAATAATTTCCTTACCGATTTTCCCATCATTTTTCTCCATCAAATCACAAATATATTATCTAAATGCAAAATAGCCCTAACGTCACCCTAGCATACTATAACTCTTACCTAAACTAAAAGTTTCCATCCCAGATTACATTTCACAAATCAGCTTTCCATCCTGCAACTACTCACTTCACTTTTAACATTGATCTCTGAGGTGAAATCATCTTAAACACTTTCTGAAATAAATGCTGCATAGGAGTTAAGAGTAATTTCTTCTGCTATGAAGTCATATACATCTTCCATGCATTTTTGCAGGCAGCAGAGTGGCTGGTTTTTTTCTGGCTTTTCTCAGTAGAATTATGCTTTTTCTTTCTGTAGAAGGTCAATTACAATCCAACTCTAGTGGTAATATTTGTACTTATTTTTTTTTCTAATGAAAGGAAACTGGAGAATGAGAGAATACAGTGCTCAGTGTCACTTGTCTTAAGAACTAGAAAAGGATTCAGGCAACTACAGTTTAATGCTGCAATGCCTAAAACTCACACACTTAGAGCCAAGTGTAACGTTTGCAGTGAGGAACTCACTGTGCTACTGCGAAGTGGAGCACCTGGGGTGGGGTTTGCAGTATAAAGTCAGGTGTCCCTGTTTCCTTGAATGAATGGGACATCTAGATATGCACAAGAGGGATTTGCATCTGTCAGGAGGTGAAACACTTTCAAGCTTAAACCAGTCCAGAGGAGGGTGAATCTACAACTCCATTTCTCTTATGATTAGGCATCTTCAAGTGGTAGGTAGTCATGTCTCTGAAACTAGAATAAAGGCCCTGAAGCCCAACTCCTGAACTTGGCTACCAAATAAGGTGTTAACTGACATTTTCTTCCTATAATGCAAAGGATTCATGACTGTAGAGTACAACACTCAGAGTTGTTAAAGGTTGGAAAAGACCTTTAAGATCATCAAGTTCAAGTAGGAGCAAGTAGTCTCAGTGAAGAGTGACCAAGCCAACAAGCAGTAACTCATTGTGGAAAGACATTGATGAGATAACTTCTATTTTTTTCCCTGTTGCAACTTGTCAGGCAAAAGTATGAAAGACATGGAGGCAGTTTGAAACCAAAGCCTGAAAGGCTCATGTCCTGCATATCTTGGGAGCACAGAGCTTTGTTTGCACAACATTCACCTAAGAAAGAGTGTTCTAGAGGTCTTCAGCCAATATGCTCAGTTGTAGGTACTCAGTAAATATATTGTTTGACCTGAAGATAATTGAAAAGATAAGAAGTAAATTCTCCCTGTGTTGAGGAGGCATAAAGCCAGAGTAGTTATGTTGCCCTAAAACACTCATCTTCAAAGCAGAAGCAGCCACCTGGGAAGCTTGGATTCTACCTTGAACTTAGACTCAGAAATTATTATATTTTCTATTTGAACCTTCTGAATGTTCGCACTGAAACTAAGCAGAACTACTCATGACCTTAACACTGAGAACAGACAGAGTATTTGGATGGCCATGGACACAAAGTACCACATATGATGCTCAGTAACAGAACTGGGATTTTCAATAGCACTTATCTGGGTTAGTATAAACTTTTCTCCCTTACCTGCTAACTCAAGTATACAACTAGCATGGCAACTTTGGCTCCAAATGACAAGGCCCCTAGCTGCTTCTGATCTGCTGGGAGAGCCCTCTTTTCTTCAGGAAAGAACTCTGCAAGTCTTGTAAGCCTTTTTAAACTTTCTCCAGTTTCATCCAAGAAAGCCAGATTGTTATTGACCTTGACACTATGTAAATCCTCTTGATGGGAATCAGGCTGCGTGATACTCTCTAGAATGGGACTAGTCTCTTGAGATGTGAAAGCCCTCCTACATTAAAGTGCTGGTTGTTAATAATTTCTTTCATGGTTCATATACGCACAAAAATACCAATAAGCACCTCTGTAAATTCCAGTAAGCATCTAAATATAATTGAAATACAGATTAAAATTTACTTGTGCTCTATTAAAAAAAGGTATAATATACTACATAATTGTCTTTATTAAGAACTAGAATGTTTCACAACTATGTACCATTTTATCTTCTTTTGCTGACTATAATTTCAGCTCATATATAAAGTTAAATAATTTAAAAAATTATCCAAGTGAATCTCTAGTCCTTTTATAAAACAAATCTGCTGCTTCAACCTCATGTAGTTTCTCTTCCTGCATTGTTAAGCTGATTGACAGTCAATCCACTTTGCCTATTGAAAGAGCTGAGAAAGCCATTTCCACCACCTGTTCTTCTCTGTTACTTTTAAAAGATCAGATAATTTCCTTTATCTTTCTAGATGAAATGGCATTCCCCATATCTATTTTATTTTTGCAGTTGTTATCCATGGGTAATCTTAACTTGACTTTGTATTTTTGTCAGTTTTCTGTCTCTTTTCCATTGTTCCAATTTATTCTGATCCCAGTGGTGTTGGGTTTTTTTTCCTAGAAGTGATCTTTTTGCTATTTCTCTTAACTGATAATATAATTTTTCTTATGCTCTTTCATATGCTTTTATCTAACCAGTTATCACATAAATCTATTCAGCTCACAAAAAAGGCAGTTTATCTGTACTTTCTTAATTAAACTACTTAAAGACACAAAATAGATTTTAATATTATTTGCAATATAAGCCAGACATTTGGTATAATTTAATAACCAGAATCACTCTGTTTCTCTCCACAATTCAAAATACTGTAAACATGTTAGTATTCCTTATTGTACTAACTTTCTAAAGGAACTATAAAAATCATTTACATGAATCCACATTGATAATTCTACCGTTACTCACGTGTGAAGGTTAAGTACATGAAAAAACATTTCACAGGAGTAATTATAAGTCAATAATTATCTTTGTGTAGTTATTTAGAGAATATTGTTCTGAAACAATTTGGATTGAAGTGCCTCATTTTTGGTTTGCAAAAGGCAAAACCCAGACACATCCACATCATTCTTCACACCTACATATGAGTACTAAAATTTTTGCTGCCTCAACCTAAAACAAAAAAAGTGAACATTAGCTTAGATAGCTGTAATGTAGGACAAGATCATAGTAGCTTGGCTCTATAATATATTAAAAAAATGTGATTTTCTTCTGGAAGTTCTGTTTGATTGAAAAGTTAATGATCAATTCCCAAATCGAGACTTATAAGAATTTTGTCCCCAGCATATATGTCTGTATCCTATGTCCTTTGAAGACATTGTAGCTACATGTAGGTAAATATGATAGATAACAGAACAGGCTTAATAAAAATCAACAACAGATTTGTTTGGATAAGGATTGCATGATCAGGTTCTTTACTAGCAGGCTGGCAACTATCCAAGGCTACAGGAGCTCAGAGGGAAAGAATACTCTACACAAACAGTGAAGACAGGCTGAGATTTATGGAAAATATTATTTTAGAATTTGAGAACTGTTGTCTCGAGAATATATAGCAACTTTATATTTCTGCTATATTTCTACAGTGCTACACAGTACAAGCCTGACCTGTGTTGGCCCCAGAATTTTCATCGGTATGTATTAGGACAAACTATATTCCTCACAGCTATTCCCTGCTCACTCTTTCCAGTTATTATTCCTTAAAACTGACACACATGAGTTGGCAGTATTAGAACTAGCACAAGATAAGTGACTTTTTGCTGCATTTCCCTCTCATCCACCTAAGAAGATTAAGTGATATAGCATAGATTTTATATGCAGAAGACTTCTCTCCCAGAGAATTATAAAATGCTTGAATTCAATTGTATGGAATTTTTCTCTGAAGTGAAATGGTCTTAATGTTGCAAATGGGCAGTTCTTACCAGCTCATGTTTGTTCTTTTGTTAGTGTGTCCTCCACATAGGAGTGATATGAACGATACAGCTAGTGGAGACTCAAACACTTGCCCAATCAAAATAGTTGCATTGCAAAAATGGTAGTTTTTTTCTGCACCTATGCACAGGAATTAGAATATTCAAACAATATGTAAACCGAAAATGAATCCGTGCAACTGTCCTACTTGACACTTTTGTGCTACCAAAGAAGGCATGATTGCCTTTCAGAGGAGTCCAACTACAAATACAGGAATGGAATAGGTAAGGGACATTTTCCATAATTAAAAAAACCAAAGCACTAAAGTGTTCCTTAATGTTTTGGGGAAAGAACTACACTGGTATTTCATTATAATCTGGCAGCACATGGTGAGAAAAGGAGTATTGAGGGAAATAAGATAAATACTTAAACCTCTTAACATATAAGTTAAAATATTGTTTTAGAGATCTTCAATTTTAAAGTTGCAAAATGATGAAGACATGATTTACAAGAACTAACAGTAAAGGTCTCTATGATTCAGGTTTGCAATTTCACTTATAAACAGTGAAAATTTCACTTATAAACAGTGAAAATTTCACTTATAAATTTCTCTGTCTCTGTCAACTCTTTCAGAGGTGAAATGCTTAGTTTTAAATAAAAGCATGAAATACATTTAAAAAAAATCCTGCTAGTTCATAGGTAATCTCTTCATAGATTTAAACTCACCGGTGTTCACGATACACTGTTAAGCTGCAAATTAATCATCTGAAGTGTTCGGCAGATGCATGAAATTCTGGTTTGGACCTTTTTGTAGTCACACCACTCGAGTCTCATTATCTTCATAAACCAGGATTATCCCTTGACGCTTTGACCAGAATTTAAGAGGAAGTTAAAAACCAAAACAAAACCCAAAGTCTAATTTCACTAGCACCAGTATGTATTTTCCCAGAGACTTGAGTGAGAAAACCATTCGGCTTGTCTACCAAACCCTTCTTATCTGCTACCTTTAAGCCACCCAGAATTAATCAGATGGAAATAGATAACTACAGAGACTAAGCATGGTCAGAATCAACCCTGTGACAATCATTGCCTTACTTTCACCAAAGTTCTTTACATTATATAAGGCTCCTTTTCTTGAAAACAGAGCTGTTAATTTTTTCTTGCTGGTTCAAAGCCCACAGGAGTAAATGGTGTGGTGAGCGATTCTTGTGTGGAAGCATATCATGAAAGGCAATTTTTTCTTAAATACCATATTCCATTTTTTCCTTCAAACTTGGCCTTTTTCTTAATCTTTAGCAAACCAAATGAGTTGAAAAAAACTTGGAGTTCAGATTAATGTAATTTCCTTTGCTTTCTCTACAAACTGTTAAACAGTGACAGTGAGACTCTGGGCTTTCACCAGAACTTTAGATTCTAGGCACATTCAGCCTATAGTACTAGCAAGGTGTATGTACCTACTTGCTCTTTCGCATTGCAAAGAGCCCCATTGATTTTAGGGAGTTAAGCTAAGCCTCTGAGCATGCCTTTGGAGGATCAAAGATTAGTTGCTTCAAACTTCAAATAATAAAAACCTAAGGTGGCTAGGTCAAACTTGTTTTTTGTTTCAACAATCTGTTTCTGTAGTTGTTTTTGTTAAATACTCTATTTGTCCTACCTTGCATAATTAAAGTTGTAGTTCAAACCCACACTTATTTAGCAATTTATCAAGATAAAACTAAGGAAAACTATGCTACTTTTGACACAAAACCACAGAATAAGTAAAGCAGGTAAAAATTTTTATAGGCAAAATAAAGCCAAATGAACAGGTCAGGTAGCGATACATAAAACTTGAGACTTATTTAAACACATACACATAAAAAATCTTAGAATGAGACTGGAAAGACAGAAATAAAACTGTTTTCTTGCAGATTAAGCACCTATGAATTGCACAAAGCAAAGATTGCCCAGCTATTTCGACTTAGAGCGTAACAGTTATTTCTCAAAGTCTGAAATAGCTCCATCACTGGACATAAAATAAGTAATGGAGTAACACACAGTGAAAAAGTTTCCATGTTTCCCTTTGATAGAGCCTGAAAATGCAGGCAACCCAATGAGATTTGTGTGGTTTATATTTTGAATTACTTGCATGGATCTTACCACATGACTGTCTCGCCTCTGAAGATTTTTTTCTTCCTTTTCATTTAGATCTACTTCATGCATTCATACCATACTGGTTTTCTACGCAGAAAAGTCAGTGCCTTTAAAATTGACTTTCTGATTAGGGAGCTTTGTTTTGTAGACAGCAGGCAAAGTAGTCAGACTTCAGGTCCAGCAATCATGAATCAATTTTACCAGGCCTGTCTATGGTGGAAGTTAAAACTCGATAGAAGTGAAGTTTATTGGACAATGTAGCATCTACTAGCTTAGAAATGGCCAAGAAATTTCCATTTTATGGAATGACTATAATAATAGAAGGTGAATTAATCTTGTTTGTTTGTTTATTTTTTTAAATTCTGATCAGCAATTTGATTATTTGCCTGGAGAAGATTACGCACAAGAGAGACAGTCTTTGTGCTCTTTGCCTCCAGTGTCAGAGTGACCTATAGAATCTGAGAGAAAAAACTGTGGGGAAAGTCCTTTTCAGTCTGCACAGGTCTGGTATGAGATATTTATAGTTTAACTCAATTTTTTTTCATAGAAATTGAACATGCGTGAACTGAAACATCTGACACAGAAAAATCCAGTTTAAATGATAAAAAGTGTCAAGGAACTGAAAAATATCTTTTACCTGAATATATCAAGTATTAACTCTGGCTATCATAAATAACATGGCCTTGTGAGTTTGGAAGATGACTTTTAGGCCACTGCTTCCCTTTGTTTTTTGCATTCAGAACATTGTCAAAAATCCTGTGTGATGGGATGATTGTTTTTGGTTTATCCAACTGCTGAAGTAAGTAAGCAAAGTATTTGAAATTATTCCTCAGGTCTGGCGTCCTGTCTCTTGGTTTTGGTCATCTATAGACTCTTCTAGAGGATGAATAATCTTCATAGGGAAAGACAATAAATCATAATCAGAGAAAAATATTGTGGATAGGGACTGAATGGGAGCAGTGTGGTTTCCTGTCCCTAATAATCTTCCAACTATGCTCCACATACTGAAACTACCTGATCATACACAATATTCTTATCCTACTGTTGCTATCTTCTTAGCACTGAAATTAGCAGAACTTTGTTCTGCTCCAGCTGCTCTACTGACTAGCAATTATATACAGCTAAAGTTATTTACTTACTTTATAATTTGTGTAACTGGGTTGTCCTATAATTTGTTTCAAACTGTGCATTATAATCTCTATTATAAGATGCAATAAGGAGGTAAACTCGTGGTGTTGCAGAAGTTATTTGGGCACCTAGTATTAACATTAATAGAAGTCAAACAGCTTGGTCCTTTTAAAGTTTGTTGAAATTTAAGTACTTAAGTATTCTAAAAATAGTTTAAGAAAACTGAATACTTCCAGTCAACTTCCATGTCAAATATTTACCGGTATTTAGACACTCTCATGCCACTCCTACATATTCACACACTTCATCTCTATAAAGCAAAAATAAATTTCTTCTGTATCAGTTTTATACTATTGGCTAAAAAGCCTTCAGCTTTCTTTTAGTACAACAGTGCCTTTTGAATAGCTGATCCTTTGTTTTCACCAGTCACTGAGAACTTTCAAACTTCTGTGATGACTGAGTCAGAGATCCTTTGGGAAAAATAGTGTGTGATTATGTAATTAAAGATCTACTATGCACATTCAAATGAGGGTATACTGAAGCTGACAAACAGCCTCGATGCTGACACTTCCTAGATCTCAGTGTTTTGGTTTCACAATCCAAGTAATGTTCTTCAATCCATTTTTTGTGTGCAAAGAATTGGTTTATGTGAGTTAACATTTGTAGGAAATGTGATTCGAATAAAGAAAGGAATAGTCTGAACTAAATTCAAATGTTGCACAGCTTTTCAAAGAGTATGATTTCATTGTGCATCAAGTAGACTAAGCAACTTTTCCTGCTTTGCTCTCAAAATGCATTGACTTGACCTCATTGTATTATTCTACATCCTTTTGTGCCTCTGGGGCACTGTGACTCTGTTCTTCATCATAGCAGATAACTGTTTATCTTCATCCCAGGTATGTTTATCTATAGCTGTTTATCTATAGTTTATCTGTATCTTCTGTATGCAGGTTAAAGAAGTGACTTCCTTGAATTTCCAAGTTAGTCTACAGTAGATCAGTATTTGAACCTTGTAGTTTAAAGACAGAGAAATAGAAACTTTGAAGGGATGATTATATGTTGTTACTCAGCTATGCTAGTTTTTGCAAGAGAGACTGTTTGGTGCAATTGTCTGCACTCTGAAGTAAAGAATATCTATCTCTTAAAAATATC
>NW_016690407.1:1217051-1223448 GCF_001604755.1 Lepidothrix coronata | reverse complement strand
GGACGTAGATCCTAGGAATTACGTAATCTTCCATTTCTTTTTCAGTTCCGCCATTGGATCTACGCCACCTTGAGGGAACTGAGACCTTTTCTGATAAGGAACTCTTGCTTAATTTTCATCACTTACCCCAGCAGCTTGATGGATATTAACTCAATATTAGTCCATCAGCAGTGAACAGAATGAATAGGATGGGATATTTTGACTGCTACTATTCTGAGATTACATTTGAGCCTGCAATTGTCTTATTAAAATGAGTTAGGAAAATAAAAGCACGCAGGCAATTGCACATATAAACTCAAGTTACAGGGTCATAAAAAGATGACATATTTACCATAATTTTAACACAGTGTGAAACAAGCAGAAGGTATTGGTCTCAGTGAACAAAGCTTCATTCTTCTCTTAGCATCTGGACCTGTGGATTTCTAAAGCAACAATGCCATAATGAAGACAAAGGTGCCTGCCATCTGTTCTGTTTTATGAAGATTATTTGTTGCCCTTTTGATTTTGGAAAGTTTCCAGCAAATGTTCCAGCAAATTTGAGCATAGAAATAATCAGGTATGAGGCATATGACCATTATTGTGTCTGATGTGCTATAAAACATGGAGCAACGAGGAAACACAAAGAAGAAGATAAAAATAGAGCACCAACATAATGAAAAAAAGGTTAATAGATAAAAAAGATATTTGATTTTTTCTTTTTTTTCCCCCGAAAATTAATAATTCTATGCATAGAAAATGCAAAATTAAGCCTGTGAATTCAAACGCTTAAAAGTTAGTAAATATGCTGTTGATGAACTCCTCATAAACTGCAGAGAGGTCTCTGGTGACTTTGTGAGAAACTGTCCTGCCTGAGAGGACTTTAGATGGCTGACTGTGAGTTGTGGAGCTTGCAACAAAGATGAAAAGATCGTGAAGACATGAGTAAAATGGATGGCTGCAAATGGCTCTAAAAAAGGAATATAAGGATGACTCTTTAGACTAGGAAGAAATTATTGTAAAATCATTAAGTCTGAAAGAAGAATTGACAACAGGTTAACACATAACATTTCTATCTCATTTCGTGAGTCACTGCATAAAAGTTAGTTTTACTGTGTTAACCTGAGTGCCTGAGGTTGTCCAGTTCTCACTATGAGCTAATGGAATACACTTACTGTCATCTGTTCAAAGATGCAGTAGGAACAATTTCAGACTTTCCAATACAGTGTCTTCTAGAAATAAATAAAAAAGTGAACCGGTACAAGTAGAATTTTTCACTTGGGCTTTTTTTTTTTTCAGTTTGATTTCATCAAAAAGTTAATTTGAAATCTATGAAACAAGCATAAAAAATATGGAAACCCCAAAAAAGCTTCAAGTTTCTCTCTCAGTTTATTTGTGTTTTGTGAGCTGGCAATAGATGCTTGGCTAGGGCCTCTAGAATCTAGTACAGAGTTATTGCAATGTCCAGGTTAGAATGATCATGCAAAATCAACAGTGCTATCTCAGTCCTCTATCAGAATAACCTTGCTTAGTCTTGCAATGTTCTCCTCAATTGCTATTAATATGTGTTACCAGCCAAAAAACAAATAAAGTGTTTATTTTGAAAAGAAAAGAACAAGGCTGTGGTTCATGCTGAAGAGCACACAAGCTCCTAGAATCTTCAGGGTTAACAGAGAACTAAGGAAATATGCTCCAGCTCAAGATTTCTTCAGGTGGTGGGGTTTTTTGTTTGTTTGGGTTTTTGTTTGGTTTTTTGTCTTTGTTTTTTTTGTTAAAGCCTCTTTTCATATTAAGATATTAATAAATAAACTAAAATAAAATAACATGGGGTGTTTTTGTAGATGCATCATCAGAAAGAAAAAAGAGACAATGCCCTTCTGAGGGGAGGACACAGTCCTGAACAGGAAGGCTTCAAAAGATATGGATGAAAAGAGAGTGAGAACATGAAATGGAAGCAAAGTGATAGAGTCCTGGAGGCACTGGTTTATGAGAAAGATCAAAAAGGCAAACCAAATCTATCGCTAATCAGTGACTGAGGATGAAACGCAGCAACAGATGTTGGCACGCTTTATAGTCATGCAGGTTCAAAGGTAGCTCTGTAAAATCATTCCAAGATGATCTGGTAGAAGAGCTCAGTAGGCTGACTAACATTAGAAAAAACATGGGAGAAAAATGTAGTGATTGCATACAGGTGACAGAGAGACCACAACTAGATTTTTAATTTCAAATTCAGTAGCATATTAATGTTAAACTGAAGGTGCTATAGTGACTGTCCTCAGCCTACATCCCTTGCCTCTTTTCCCATGATCATCTCTATCATGCTGGGCAAGGAAAACGTAATGATCATCTATACCTAAGGTGTTAAGTAGTTTGTGAAGTAGCAAATATATAAAATTTTAAGTCAGTCTAAATTCTGTGTGTGGAAAAAACTGAACCTTGCTCAGTCTTAGTAGTGTCTGGCTCATCTGCCATTGTATGAGGACAGATGAATGACCTCTCCCTCTAGTGACCACAGATGTACTGCCATCCACTTGGAAGAAACCTTTGTGTTGACCTAAAATGAAATAATGAAGAATTTTTCTGGTAGGTGAATTGATGGAAAGGTCTTAATATCAGCCTCTGAAAGGACACTCCTGAGTTTATAATACGAATAGCAGAATTTGATGGGCATATCTAGAGGGGAAGAGATCCAGGAGGGAGATGTTTACTTTTTTCTCTCTTTGATGAGAAGAAAATACCTATATACTCTAGTAAGGAAAAAAAGCACAGCATGTATATGAATGGACCTGTCTACCAAAGATAATCTTAGCTCCAGGATTTCTGGCACTGAAAAACTAATGAGTGGGATTTAGCATATCAGGAAAGAGAGAAAAAAGTATTATCTGAAGACTCAAACAAACTCGATACTGCTTTTAACAAAGGTAGTTTAGATCATTTGTTCTTCTGGAGCCACCTTACTCAGAAGCAAAACTAACCCCAAAGTTGCACTAAATCAGCAGTGAAGGTCACATGAGGGCACCAAAAATGACCATTTCAATAAAAGTTGATGTTAGTGTGGACTAAGAATGGCCTAGCCTTCATGAGCTCTTAGGTTCACACTGTTAGGTTGACTTGTAAATGGCCATCTTTCACAAACTTCTGTTGTTAGATGACAAAGATGTTTCTTGGTGATGGGTGATTTTGGTAAGAAGTTTTTCTGCTTTGGGCACCAAGTAAGTAAGTAAGGGCTAATGGCCAGGGGTATGATTCAGAGGCACTTAAACAGGCTGGAGGAATGGGCCAGCAGGAAGGTTTTGAAATTCAACAACTAATGTCAAGTCCTGCAGCTGGGAAGAAGACCCCTTGTAATGATGTAGACTGGAGACTGTCTGGTTGGGGAACAGGTCTGCTGAGAAGTAACTGAAGACCTTGGCAGACAGCAACTGAAAGTGAACCATCAGTGTGCCCTGGCAGGAAAGGTTAGCAGCATCTGGGGCTGCACGGGAGAACAACCAGCAGATAAAGGGAAATTATTATCCCCCACTATTCAGCACTTGGATGACACCTAGATCCTGTGGCTAAGTTTTGGGTCCCTGAGTACAGGACTGAAAATCTGGAGTCGATTCTGTGAAGGACCCCCAAGATGCTCTGGGGGCTGGAGAACTTGCCCTGTGAGGATAAGCTAAAGCGACTGGTGCTTTTGAGTCTGGAGGAGAGGTGGCTTTGGGGGCACTTATCGGCTCCTCAGTCCTGCAATGTGGTCACTGAGAAAACTAAGCCACAATCCTCTCTAGTGGTACATGGGGAGAGAACAAGACATGATGGACGTGAACTTGAGAAAACTAAGAAAATATTTCATCCTGAAGACAGTCAAACAGTGGCTGCCCAGAGATGTTGTGCAGACTCTGTCCTTGGAGGTTTTCCAGACTTAGCTGGATGCAACCCTGAGCACTTGGCCTGACCTGATATTTGAGGCAGTTTTGAACAGGACAGTGGACTAGAAATGTTGTAAGGTCCATTCCTACTGGAATCACTCTAGTATTCTTACTCATTGACATTGCCAGTTCAGTTGGGTCATCTTGCATGGTCTAGGTGATTGGAATCTACTGAAGGATTCAAATGAGACTGCTACATCAACCTGAAATCAGAGAGGACTGTACAATTTTACTATAGCACTAGGTTTAATACTGAAATCTATTGAAATGTGTCACAAACTTCTCAAATAGTTTCCACTGGACTTCAGTACCAACTTAGCAAAAAAAACCCAGGAAAGACTAAACCAGTTTCTCCTCACAGTTACAGTGGTGACTTAAGGGACTTAAGTTCTTGCTTTTCCACACTTTTTAATATGCAAAGATGAGTACATTCACTGATATCCCCTAACAGTAACAAATAAAATATAATGATTCAGTGTGCAACCACAGGAAAATGAGCTGCACATGGAATTGATATTGCTCTCTTCTAGTCTATGAGTATAATCTATAAAATCTCTAAAAAAAACCAAACAAAAAGTCTTAGCAGAAAGGGGGGAAAAACCCAACAACCTGCAAAAACTTTTTAATGGATTGTACCCCAGAAAAAGATTCATTCCATGAATTCAACTTGTTATTTAATCAAGGAATTCAGAACTCTTGACATGCTACCACAGTATTTTAAAAAGCAAGTTAAGAATGCTCAAGTGACAGAAAATACAGCAGCACTTTCCTCAAGTTTAATTTTGAATCCAATTTATTTAATTCAAAAAGCATAGCAATACAGCAAGCAAGGTAGTCTTTTCCAGTTTAAGTAAAGGTGTGAAGGGAAACAAACTACATACTACAGAAACTATAAAAGTTAACTCTTTTTCCTTGATTTGCCATTCAGCAATTTTGTACTGTAATTACCTTTGTCGAGGTTACCAATTTTATACCTAGCCAACAAAAGCTGCTGCATTTTTTTTGTGGTTATCCCCTCTGCTGCCAAGTCAGTATATTTGAAATGAAAGGCACTTATGGTACACCTGGAAAATCTACTTTTAAAATCTGTACACACTATCTATATTGACATACATTATTATTATTATAACAAAGGATATATAACTTTTATGAACCGCATTAACTTGGAGTGGACTCATATTTTCATTTATTTTTGTTGCACTGGGTCAAGAGTTTCTGTACCAATAATGTCTTATTTTGTCTATTCACTTTCCTTTGACCTTCTGAATGCTTTCTTTATTATGTTTGCTGTTTCTTTTCTTCCTTCTACCTTCCAGGAGTTCTCCAGGTTATCTCTATTGGAACGGCACATTTCTTCTCCACTTATTCTCTAACTCCCTCCTTCCTTCCCCTTCCTTGTTACAGATTCTCTCCCTTTTATTCCAATCCACAACTTGATATTTGTTACTTTTAGAAGGGAATGTCACAGAATCTCTAATATCTCATGAGAGAGAATAGCATGGAGCAGAAGAACCATGCATCCTATTGAAAGAGGAATGGAAAAAACTCAATATGGGAGGGTTGCAGTCCTCACTGTCCCTTAGGTATCAGGAGTCTAAGACAAATAGATGGAATGTGTGATGAAACATCAGCAAAGAGCAGTTGTTGTGATGGCCTTGTTCAAGACAAATAATAGGAAGGTAATGTCATAACATATAACAAAAAAGTTACATATATATATATACTTTTTATATGCACTATCATTGCTGTTATATTTCGTTTCTTTTTTTCTGCTTTCAGAGCTAGAAAATCTCTATTATTCCTTTCTGTTTATTTTGATATGAGAATTGATCTCTTTTTAAACACTGTCTCAGTTATCAACTCCATACTTTCCCACCAGGCTGCATAATTAAGAAACTATTGTGACTGTCCTAGAATAATGAGTAATGTGCAAATTAAATTGGCTGTGGAAAATGTTAAAAATTTCTAATTATGGAATGCATCCCCTTGGAATATGAAAATATTAAAGTAAACAGTTCAGAGCACTGCTTAACTTTCATTCTAAGAACAAGACTGTAATTCTTTGCAAGTTACACACAAAAACCAGATATCAAGCTATTACAGCTATGTTCAGAAGCAATACTAGAACCATGCTTCTGGAATTATATTCCAATACAAGTGTATATAGCTTTTATCAGAAGAGTTTTATATATATATATATATATATATACATATATATATATATCTATCTACACACACATATAATATTATTACAGAAGGAGAGTAATATCCTGTACTGTAAAATGACAAAAGGTATAACTTTTCTGAAACTAGAATTAATTTTTTATCACATTAAAGATGGTGACATATATTTTATTTTAAAGTTGTGTAGTTTCCAAATTATATACCTTGGGATTTTTAAAATAAATATCCATGAAACAGTTAAGGATAATGTGAATAAATGTCAAGAGTAATGAGAATATATTGACTGCAAAATATAAAAATTTACTAAGATTTATTCAGGATAG